>NW_004798167.1:17459-19213 GCF_000002075.1 Aplysia californica
TAAAGGCGCAGGGGCGGGGAGGTGGGGTGTGAGGGGGAGCAGTTTTACTGATACACATAAAGAGCCGTACTATTCTAAGACAGGTCTTCCCAGCTATCATGAACACGGCATGTAATTTTGCCACCACGGCAAAGGGTCATTCAAATAAATAACGTCTGACCTTTCAATTTTCAACGGACAGTCCCTCCTCTTCCACCAGAAGCAGGAATGAACAGTTGAAGTTGAAGAACGGATTTGATGCGTGGTTGGCGGGTGCTCTTGTGTGGTTAGCTCCTTTTTTCCTACCAAGCTACGGTCTCTCCTCTTTTTAGAAATGTTTGTTACTCTCTTGTAACGCCTCTAATCTTCGGCAGCTATATGTCTTTAATGTGTTGTAAGTGCCGTAAAAGCTCTGACTAGAACAGTTACTGAATTGAAGAACGGCGAATGTGGTACGTGGTTGGCACGTGCTCTAGTAGCGTGGTTTGCTCCTTTCCTACCAAGCATCTATCGCCCTGCCCTTAACTCTCCTCATTTTAACTGAATGGTTGTTACTCTTTTGTAACACCTCTAAATCTCCGGCATTTATATATCCCTGTTGTGCTGCAAGTGCCGTAAGAATTCTTACTAAAACAAAACAGATGAAGGAATTGATACCTGCGTGAACTCGTTTCACCTGTCTGTTGTTTGAAACTGTAGCTTGCTACATTTAGCTGTCAGCGCGGAGCAGCTTCTGGAACATCAGGGGCTGTAGCTCAAGTGGTAGAGCGCTCGCTTAGCATGTGAGAGGTACCGGGATCGATACCCGGCAGCTCCAATTTTTTCTTCTTTTTTTTTTTTTTTCTTTCCAGGTGAAAATTGGCCGCTTTTAAGCACAAGAGGGCCATCCCGAAAAAAAGCTGTTTTGAGGAAATCGAAGGTAAAGTTTTTGCCCCTTGTTCAGTTTCTTTAAAAGACAATGCGAATTTTTTCTCTGTAACCAAACAAATATACACGCCAATGAAACCAAACTTCTCCTATAGGTAGGGCAGTGCTCACTTTTGGTGTAGGTCAAAATTTCTGAAAAGCCCCGAAATCTGGGTTAGCCCACTTGTCCTTAAAAGCGACCAATTTGTTGACGTCCACGAAGTGAGAAATGATTATTGTCAAGAGTCCTCTTGAGTTGAAGGGACAGAAGTCATGGGCTTCTTAATCGTTTTGATTTTTGATCTGATAAAACTTTGAATTTTTTGTTCTTTAATAAGAGTTTTACGGCACTTGCAACACAATAAGGTAAAAAAAAGTTCCGAAGATTAGAAGTGTTACAGGAAAATAACAAACACAAACAAGAAGGTGAGATAAGGACGATAGGCGTTTGGTAGGAAGGAAGGAACAAACCACACTAGGGCACCCGCAAACCAATCACCCGTAATTTTGATTTTAAGTTTGTTTGTTTGTTGTTTTTTAAAGAAACACACTGCATAATATAAACAATATATTAGGAACAGTGTATTGGCTTTCTAAAAATAACTCATCTGTCCGGATAACTTATAACAGAAAAGACAGTGATGATTATGATGATGATAATGATTGTGATGATGATGATGATGATGATGATTGCTCCTGAGGAAGCCTACGGGGCAAAACGTTGAGCTATTTAAAAAAAATTTAACATTTTATATTGCTATGTTATTATGTCTGAAATTCAAACAAGACTCTCCCTCCTACTCTGCTTATTAAACAATGATGATGATGATGATGATGATGATGATGATGATGATGATGATGATGATGAT
>NW_004798167.1:23214-24663 GCF_000002075.1 Aplysia californica
CACTGTTTACCTTACTTCCTCCGTCGCTCTTTACTCCACCCTCCCATAACCATTCTTTACCTCATACCTCCCCCATCTCTCGCTCATTATATTATCCTCTCCTCCCCATCACCGTTCCATATCTCCTCTCCTCTCCTCTCCTCACCCCTCCCCTTCAGCCCTTTATCTCGAGTACACCTCTTCCCAAACCTTACCTCCCCCCCTCTTTATCCATCCCCCTCTGCTCTTTACCTCCCCTCAACCCCCCTCCCCCCTCACGTTACCCCTAGTGTCCTCAGTCACTTCCCGGTCATGAACGACACCAGTGGCTGTACTGTACACCTGTGCCCAATCTCACCTGTCAGTTCTTTGTTGATAAAACTCTCCACTCTAAGGGCGCACTGACATGGTGGGTCCCCCAGGTCGGTATTGTCCTTGCTCACAATATGTTAAGTGGGATGTGCACTTGCTTACATGTTAAGTGGGATGTGCACTTGCTCACATGTTAAATGGGATGTGCACTTCGCTGACTAAAACAGCACCTGGACATGGATGGCTGGTGCCTCTCTAAATGAATTATTGATGATGGTGCACTTCGCTAGGCTAAAACAGCACTTGGACATGGATGGCTGGTGCCTCTATAAATAAATTATTGATGATGGTGCACTTGGCTAGGCTAAAACAGCACCTGGACATGGATGGCTGGTGCCTCTAAAAATAAATTATTGATGGTCAAGATGCATTTCGCTACCCTAGAATTACGAACTTCTATCTTACATTTTTGACCGTTTTGAGATACTAAGACCATGAGGTCAGAAACCAAATGCTCCACAAATATTCTCTGATCAAAATCGTAATATTATTATTATTCGGAGTCGTTATCAAGACATCCATATAATTGCATTGGAGAAAGCTTGACATGTTGTGAAACTCAAAAATTTTAACGTTATATTTCTTAAAACTAGGTCCTGAGCAGATAGAGCTTTGTAATTCTATGGTAGCGAGTAGCGACTCGTTCAACCAGTTGACTGCAGCTCGGTCTGTCGGGAGAGCTGACAGCCAGTGCGCACTTATCAGGCGGAGATCTGCTTCAGTTTTAGCAAGTGTTTTACGGCACTTGCAACAAAATAAGGTGATATAAGGGACGAGGATTAGAGGTGTTACAAGAGAGCAACAAAAGCAAAAAAGAATGAGGAGAGGTAAGGACGATAAATGATAGATGTTTGATAGGAAAGAAGAAGCAAACCACACCAGAGCACCCGCCAACCACCCACGGAGATCTGTAGGGATACAATTTCACCTCGACAAGATAATAATGTGACTGTCGAGAATTCAAATGATATGCCACTAAACAGAACGTTGAATAATGTTATGCCATTTTTCTCCAAAATCTTACCTTCAAAGTCGTATTCGACTGTTTCAAAATCAAAACAAAATATAACGAAATGAAACGTAACAACGTCACCCCCC
>NW_004798167.1:26556-27721 GCF_000002075.1 Aplysia californica
AACACACACACACACACACGCACTCACACACACATACAAACAAAACACACACAAATTAATACACAAAACACATATTAACACAACCACACGCACACACACACACACACACACACACACACACACACACACACACACACACAGACCCACGCACTAATATACACGCAAACCCATTGGGTCTCATAAGTGGGCTGATTCTTATCTCATTTTGCAGGCTTTGTGTTAAGGAGAACGACATTGAAATTCTTGAACGAAAATACCAACCTGGACATTCTAATTTCAATTTCTGCGAAATAAGTTTGCTTTATTTCTTATTTTGATACGATTTTGTATTTTTTAAAAAGGTTAGATCTATAGGCCGCTCAAATAGAATATACCATGGCAACTATTTTGTACCTGATACATGTTTGAAAAGTTATCTCCCAACACAATAACAACAACACACATCTGACTCATCTGTACCAATTTGCAATCCCCGTTTCAACCAAAACCGTTTTAAAAAGACGGACGACAGGTACCCTTTTGCTTTTATTGTTTCGTATAATGTGATGGTCGTATCTTCGAGACCATAAAGAAGACGTCAAGAGTTTGGTAGATGAGTCATTTACCTCAGAGGTCAACGTTCATTTTTTTTTTACTGGACTTCGAAAGGTATGTACAAGCTAAGGAGTCTGGTTTATGTCTGGACCAAATCGTGGAGACCCGATTGACTGGACAAGTTGCTACACGATGTTCCCTCGCTGGCCATTGTTCGCTTTGGTTAGTGAGAACAAACCGTGTGTCTGTGGAGTACAGTCGATCTTCCCCATTGATGTCACTCAAGATCACAGAGAAACATGAATGTTAAAGACATGTTGGAGCGGTAGACAGGGTCCGAGTTAAGGTTTAATATTGGACTTGACAAAGTTAAGTTACAAGATGGTTAATAATCTAAAATCTTAATTTAATCAGTCCATTTCATTTCCAATAAAAAAAAGTTATCTATCATAAGAGTTTCCGTGCATTGGTTGAGCGTACATTCAGATTGAAGAAGGGTTGGCAGGATACTATTTTTGCAAGTAAGATAAGATAATATAAGATAAGATACATCTTTATTGTCCAGATCCTGGCACATTGGTTTGGTGTTTCACCACGAGTACACACACACACACACACACACACACACACA
>NW_004798167.1:27821-29381 GCF_000002075.1 Aplysia californica
CACACACACACACACACACACACACACACACGTACACACATGCACACACAAGTAGGCTTACAATCACATGCAAGTGACCGCTATAAACAGGTTTTGAGGCTAACTTGTCTCAAAAATGACGGACCGTGGCCATGTTGGACAAGGATCGCTATGAACAGGTTAATAATTTATTTTTTTAAAAAGAAAACGCAAGTGTGTAATGGAACAGTGGCTGTTAATACATGTGACTGCTATGGAGATCTGACCTCTAAGGCAGGTTTGACTGTATTTTGAAAAGCTCTTCCACGTTGCACGTAGAAGACATGACTTCGATTTCCGACTGGGGAATTCATTAAACGTATCGCAGTTTGCTTCCTGTTATCTTGCATTGTACTTATTTGAGGCTGCCCCTGACAGGATAGGTAGAAGCACGCAGCTTCCTAAATAATTCTTTGAAAAACTGTCAATCTGGAGCTTTAAAAATTTACTTCCATACAACGATCAACAAGTGTGAGACATGCTGCAGTTGGTTTGATCTTGACTCCACATTCAGAAAAATTATCTAACATCTGCGCCGGCAGTGGGGGTGGATTTTAAAGAGGGTTCTTAAGTGGTTCCTTAAGCAGTGGTCCTTAACGTGGCTCCCCTGGATTGGAACTTGAGCGTAGTGGAGAAATCACTTCCGAAGTTTTTGTCATTTTCTTCTAAGACACTCACCGGCCCAATACCTTGAAGGACTTGTACTTCTGGCCGTTGTAAATGCTAAAGCCTATCCCCTCAGGCTGTGTTCGATCCGAAGAATTTTCCTGAATTGAAAAGGGCGAGTTGACAACAGCCAGTGACAAGCATTGCAAGGTTTCCCAACAGTCTAATAACACTTAGAAACTGCTCATTTCAAACGTCTACTAATCTAGACACTTAAATTTACAGCAACAATCTTAAATCTTGAAAAAAAAGAAAAGAAACAAGCAGACGTAGCCTACATGTATACAGTAAAAAGTGCGTCTTGTTATGCTTTCATTTAACTCTCTGTGGCCTCCAATCAAGACTGAAACATTCTTAAGCATTTCGATATTTGTTTCATTTCGAAATATATAGACCTATTATTTTTTTTTTTTAATAGGCCTACTGACGCAATGGACAAGAGTTTGACTACGTCATAACTAAAAGTGCGTTATAAAAATCAGTTCCTACTACAATACGCTAATTATGATACTCTTTGACTGCTGCATACGTGATGTTTAAGTATGTTCTGTAGATTTTGGTACCCCGCTGAATGGAGTGATTTAAAAAAAACGTGAATCGGTAAACGAAATGAACTATCCCCCTCCTCGCCACCCCTACCCCTCTAAACCCTTCCCCAGGTTCTCACACACATCGACGATCACAGTCGGCTGTATCCTGTTCCTGTAAAACATAGCACTAATCCTACCCCGTTCTTCACGATAACCCTGGATCTGTGCAAAAATGTCAAACGGGTTCGAAATAAGAAAGGAGTGGACGAAGTGTTGTGTGTTTGTGTGTATGTGTGTGTATATGTGTGTGTGCGTGTGTGTGTGTGTGTGTGTATGTGTGTGTGTG
>NW_004798167.1:29635-31991 GCF_000002075.1 Aplysia californica
CACACACACACACACACGCACACACACACATACACACACATAAGAGTGAGCTATTGTAATATCAAAGGGATATATAATCCTTTTGTCCGCTATATGTTTTAACCACGACGTTAGAATAAGACGCGCTTTCCTCTTTTGCTCAGTGTATTGGTTTTAATTCTACAGCTTTCATTTTACCATTCTTTGTCACTGGATACTCGTGTTATGCTTACACTTGATGACACAAAGCTACTCAATTACATAATCACCGCTATCGCAAAGTCTATTGAGGTTGCGCGCGATATGATAGAAGTTTCTTAAACATTTCTTGTGGTGTCAATCAATCACTCCGACCTACAGGAATGCCTTTGAAGAATTACTTTTTTGGTTTCTATTCTATTCTATTCAGTAACGAGCCCAAACAAAAAGGATTGGGGGTGGGGCTGGTATGAGGTATCAATCGCAATGTTTAAGGAAACGCACAACAATTCAAGTCAAATCCGTAGGATTCTTTTCAGTTTTTACCCTCTCCACCTCTCTAAAGTTAGCACGAGCAGGCCAGGTGCGGAATGGTGCGTGCAGCCAGCTTAAAACCACGATAACAATATACATCACTCCAAACTAGCCGATCTCAACATAAATGTTTTTTTCTGTTAGCAGCGATCTTTCTCTTAATCCCCCCGACGACATGGAAAATACAGAGTGGATAGTCGGAAAAGCCCTTTAAAACCTGCTCTTCTTCAGAATTTAATGTTTCAAGCACCTGGCAAAATGCCACCGTGCTTGCCAGGATATACTCGCGTAAATTAAGACAACACTGGATTGCAAGCAGGCTTAGATTCTCCGCCCTATAATAAGTGCATACACCTCTACGAACCCTTGCAAAACCCGGCACAAACTATACTGTTTTGATTCTAGGTTTCAAGTTTCGAGGTTAAATGGTGTAAACACGCAGGGAAGGAAACTCCTGATCATTAGCTGTTTGAACAATAGATAGGACAAACAATGGAAGGTGGGTCTTCAGCAGAGGCCAGGTGTCTTCTGGGTGTTTTCGCGGGAATCTCGGTCAGTGTTTCGCTACCTGCATTGCCCTGTCTCGCTCGGACTTGCAGGGTCTTCGCTGGGCCGAAGTGCACACCTGTGCAGGGCCGTAGACCAACGCCCTCTTATGTGAACCTGGCTCATCTCGACGTCTGGGGACGATCAATAGCAGTTAATGCACTGCTTTCAGTCCATCCTCCCTCCCTCCCTCCCTTCCTTCCTTCCTTCCTTCCTTTCTTCATATTTTGTTTATTCCCCTTTAAGACTTCGTTTATGCATATTTATATTTAATTCAAAACCAAGAGTTCTTTCATTCGTTTTTTATGCATCCTAAATTTCGTAACTTTTGTTTTTTTCCGCATAGCTGATTCACACCCATCACAGTTTATGGTTTAGCTGTGAGTGTAATTCATTTTTCAGTAACAGCCTTTTCTCAGACATACTGGTTGACTTCGTCTCATGGTTGCACTCATAATGAAACTTTATGTCTTTCTGTCCCACTCCGCCCCCACTCCAAACTTACTCATTTTGTTCTGATAGTCATAAACGCAAAAGCATCCATATTTGTATCCCCATATATCCCCCTCTAATTAAGACGTGAATGAGTCAAACAGTTTGTTAGGGCTGTGTAACAAAAGGATGTCTTGAGTTTTTGTTTTTGTCAACAGCAACACGTACTTAAAACCAATGAGCACAAAGACAGTACTTTCTACTTTCGATTCAGGTGTGACTCTTTGTTCCTGGCTCCTTCACCTTTGTCCTATTATTATCAAGACAGGTTGTTTTTTTCAAGTGTTCAGTGCAGGTTTTGTTTCGTGAACTAAAAAAGGCTTACAAGAAAACGCAAATTAAGACTATACGTTGTAATCAGATTGAATGAGCGGAGAGGCAGGTGAATGGATTAGTATGACACATTAGTTCAGGGTACCACTTCAAACACGAACTTCATGTTATAATTATAATAAGCATTTCGTAACCTCGACTTGCGCGAAGAAACAGGGATAAGAAGAAAGAAATTAAGAGAAAATATATAAACTAGATATCTCTGAAACTGTCCTGTCTTTAGTTTTCAGTTCTAAAACAATTCAATAAATTTGTTTATAATGGCTGCATTAAACATGAATTTAAGTATGCATATGAATAAAAGCCCGTAATCCTTTGAAAAAATAGGCACATTATCAAGTAAGGCTCGTAACAGATGAGTGGCCATGAACATTATGAAAAGATAAGATAAGATTCATTTTTATTGTCCAGACACTATAGCACTTTAGTTTGGCATTTACAAACACACACACACACACACACACACACACACACACACACACACACACACACA
>NW_004798167.1:34066-35920 GCF_000002075.1 Aplysia californica
CTCTCTCTCTCTCTCTCTCCCCTCTCTCTCTTTCTTCCCCCTCCCCCTCTCACTCCCCATCTCTTTCTCTCTCCCATCTTTCTCCTCGGTTTCCTCTCACCCTGACCTCCGCCTCGCGTCTCTCAAACAAAACCAGGTGGGCCCAGCAAAGACCCGGTCATCCATCATGCCAACAAATGGTTTTTGACACAAGGCATGTCGGCCACCATTAACTGACTCTCTTAGCCACCACCCTACTACGATTTCCTCCCTAACAATTCGTCCTCATGGTCGTTTTCCCCCTGCTCCTCCTCTTATTGGAGATCCACACAATACAAAACACAGTACAATCCACCGAAAAAAGACACTCATTTGCGAGAAAAGTAGTCATTTTAAACAGGTGTTTTCTCTTTGGAAAGTGTTGTTATAATAAAAATAAAAACCCAACACAATTGGAGAGGGGGTCAGTAGTAGTTTGTACTGGTGATTGTCTTGGATACGTGATCGGTTTAACAGGTTGGACTGGGTAATATGTATACGTTTACAAAGAAAAGAGTTCAAACGTTTTCTAAGATGTAGAATGAAACTTCTGTGTGATAAATGGTACCACCGAATTATATGAGTGGTGACTATAAATGTAAAACAAATCCTAGTGCTTATAGCTTATTACTTTTGTGTTTAACATACCAAAAACAATACGAGACCTTCTCTTCACTGATGCTGCTGCTCTTGTTGCTCACAGTGAATCAACCCTACAAACAATGATGGACCGCCTATCAACAGCATGCAATGTCTTCAGCATGGTTGTCAGTGTTAAGAAAACAGTCATTCTTACTCAGGAAGGTGCAGAGCAGAGCAATATTTGCCTGAATGACAAGGAACTTGAGACAGTGGACACGTTCTGCTACCTGGGGTCTACCATCTCTACTACATTGTATATACATCACTTCCTGATGAGATCAGCATCAGGATAGGGAAAGCAGCACCAGCTTTTGGAAGGCTGACAAAACGAGCATGGGATAACAAAAGATTAACCATCAAAACAAAGATTACAATTTACGAAGCATGTCATTTGTGTCCTCAGCATTCCTTTATGGGTCTGAAGCAAGGACCATGTACAGCAGACAAGAAAAATGCCTCGACATTTTCCATCCCAGATACTGCCGCAAGATCTTAGTTTTTTTGTGGCGTGACAAGGTCACTCATGTCGAAGTGTTAGCCCCGGTAAACCTCCAGAGCATGACAATTATCCTGTGTTTGAGAAGTTTGAGATGGCTGGGGCTTGTCAGGAGAATGAACGACAACCGGATTCCAAAGCAACTTCTCTATGGAGAACTTGTCCAGGAAAAAAGACCAAGAGAGAGGCCAAAATTGAGGTACAAAGACACCTGGAAAAATAGCTTATCCATGTTTTGAGTAGATGTCAGTATCTGTGAAAAAATAGCTGAGAGGTGAGGACAGAAAAACTCGGAGGAAAATGATAAAGGAAATAACTATTGTGCTAGAGAGCAGCCTAAAAAACAACCAGGCTGAGAAGCTCCAACGACGAAAGGAAAACTGTGGAAATACAGAGCTTCGATCCTCTTCACTGACATGCAAGCACTGCGACAAAATTAGCGCTTCAAACATAGGAAGCATTAGCCATGAAAAAAACTGCATGCGACAGCTTTGAGACTATCTTAAGCTAATTTGACCATCTGCATAGATGAAATGAGCAATGCAACATACCAAATACCTTACACCTGGTAATGTCCCAGTATGTGCCTATACAGCTACTACTATTTAAAGAAGAAGAAGAAGAAGAAGAAGAAGAAGAAGAAGAAGAAGAAGAAGAAGAAGAAGAAGAAGAAGAAGAAGAAGAAGAAGAAGAAGAAG
>NW_004798167.1:39463-41422 GCF_000002075.1 Aplysia californica
ATCTGTCTGTCTGTCTGTCTGTCTGTCTGTCTGTCTGTCTGTCTGTCTGTCTGTCTGTACCAGCACAACATGACCATTTTTGAGTCACTGTACGTCTTTTTACTCTAGTAGAGGTGATAACAACCATCTCTGATTTGACTGGGCATGGAAGCAGAGAGTTTGGAGCTTCTAAAGCGAAATAGAATATAATACTTATAGATGAGCTTTTTGATTGATCGCTATGAAATCTCTCCAAACAACCATTCTTTTATCCCGCTAGGTGTGTTTTTGCCTCGCGTGCATTCCGTTTGTCGACAGCAGCACCCTGACCTTCCACCCCTACCACGAGATCCTAAAAATTCAACCCCCATCCCCCCTGCTCCACTCCCACCTTTCCGATCGTTCCATATTCCATACTCTATCTAGCGAAAAGATACGACACAAGAGGAACGGATCATGTCCTCTAAGGAGACCAGAGTAATAAAGAGATAAAACGCCCATAGAATGTTTTCATGGAATTGAACAGGAATCCGATTAAATCCCTAAAACAAGAAGAGCCGTGTACAAAAAAAGAACAGAATACAAATAGCCTAATGCCACAAACAATAGAGTGAGTTAGCTTTTAAGAAAGGGGTCTCTCATCCACCCGGCTTAAGGATTAATCTTCCTGAAACTCCAACACCCTTTCGATCACAATTGAAAACACAACAGGTGAATAACAAGTGACGTCATATTTTCGTATTAACGAAATTATACTTAGGCTATAGACTTTGTGTTTCTTTTATTTGAAGAATTCTTAGTCTGTTGTTGTTGTTGTTGTTGTTGTTGTTGTTGTTGTTGTTGTTGTTGTTGTTGTTATTGTTGGTAGTGGTTGTGGTGATGGTGGTGCTCTACTGTTGAAACATTCATTTAGTGGTTATTTTATATTGCTTTTATCTTTTAATATCTTCATTGTGTTGCACAGTGGGGATTTGAAGAAAAAGACTACGTTTTTTTTGGGACACCACCAGCGTTCCCTTGTGGTCTTCAATTACAGTCAATAAACCAGTTTCTTTGGCTTCGAAAATAAGTACATGTGTTCAGTACTCTTCAGCCATATCATCTCGACCGTTGAATGTAGCGAAACGTTCCACACACCTCCACCACTCGTCCTCGCCATCCATCACCTCGCTCCTCCTGATTTCAAAACAAGCCTCGCCAAGAACCGTTCGCCCCACAGAATCAAATACCAGATCTATTTTCTTTGATCATCGAACGTTTTTCCTATCCCCAGACACAAGCGCCACCCTAAGGTGGGAAAACTATCTACGGAAGGTCTGCAAATCGAATCTGTGTAGTGCTATTGCTTTTCACTGCCCTGGGACCTCGCAAAGTCTATTAAATAGTTTTAAATTGAGCCCCCTACTGTGAAAAGACGTATCTTTGGTATTAGAATCATTTCTGGGAATGAGTTTTTCAGTTTCCTGTTGTGTTTACCTTGTGTTGAAATTCGTCCAAAACGAGGAGTTAAGTGTGAATGCCCGATTCACCACACTGCTGCGGGTTCGCTGTTAAGTCGTTTAGTTTTTTTATGCTCCAAGTTCGGAAATACATGAGCTGTTCTGGGTTTTATGAGAGTTTTCCTCTAAATCGATACATCTGCGCTTGTTGATTATCTCAAGTTGTAGCTGCGTACATCGTACACTCCACCCCCCCCCCCCAAACCCCCGCTCTCTCCCGTTCTCTCTTTTCCCTGCAAGTGCTTTAAAAAGAAATTCTACAAAAACTGTGCCCACCAACAGCGCGGATGTGTTTTTGTAACGATCTCGAGACAATCACTGACTCTGCCAGGTCGTGGTGTTCAAACTTTTGAAGCCTGTCAAGCACAATACCAAACGAAGGCGAAATTAGTTGTATTCGAGCCAGAAACGTTCTGGATGTCCACCGTGGAACACTATAGATAAAAACGAAATTGGTAAAGGTAAAGTGTAACACTCCCCC
>NW_004798167.1:41637-43035 GCF_000002075.1 Aplysia californica
GAGAGGGGGGGGGGTTACTTTATTTTTAATTAACCTTAAAATGAAATGACGTTTGAAATATTATTATGTGTATAATACCCCTATGCTGTCTGCTATTGAACGGTCAGCACGCTACTTAAGAATTACAAAGGTCTATCTGCTCAGTACCTAATTTTGACAAATTTGACGTCAAGGATTTCGAGTTTCACAACATGTCAAGCCTTTTCAAATGCAATTCTTTGAATATCTTGATCATCATTCATCATCATTGCCTTTCTCACCCTGGGTCAGGATATAAGCCACGAACAAACACTCTCCACCTTTCCCTATCCTGGGCTAGTCGCTTGATGTCACTCCACGTCTTCCCACTTTTTTGTACATCCATTTCCGTGACTCTTCTCCAGGTTTCACGAGGTCGTCCCCTTGATCTTTTACCCTGTGGGTTTCAATCTAACACAAGGTGCGAACATTCCACGACGCATTCCGGAGAGACTTTTCGACAGAGAAGGTTTCGAGTCAGAAGAGTCTTTTCGGCTTTGTACGCTGTCCTTCATTGTTCCTGCTGATGCAGAAGCTCCTCCGTCTCCCAAGATGGAAAAATTATAAGGCACGTTTGTTCGTTTTTCTTTCGGCAGGTGCATTCTTTACTCCCCCATAGTAAAACTATGGGGCCCCCCCACCTGCAGGGGCGGAATATCTTGATAACGAGTCCTAATAATCCTATTATTTTCATAGAGCAGACAGAACATTCGGTTTCTGACCTCTTTGTCTTAGTAACTCAAAACGGCCAAACATGTCAGATAGAACCTTGTAATTCTGAGGTAGCGAGCACAAGCAGCTCGCGACCAATTTGAGAGGTCTACGCTACAAAAGCTTGAAGATTCTATTAACATTTTTACCATGACTTGTGGTGATTGTTTGGGTCTTTGGATACTTCGAGACCAAAGGCGAAAATTAGGAATTGTGTAGTTTTGTGTTTTCAGCAAAGAAACCGCATTCAATTGTTGTTATAATATTTCGGAGGTCTAAGTTACAGTATTCAGGAACTCTATGACGTGCCAGGTAGAACATTAAGGTACAGGTATTGAACCCTACTTAACTCCAAAGTGCTCCCATCCTTTTCGGGAATCATTTTCGTTCGAAATACCTTTTGAACGAAAGATACAAATTTCCACCATACCGAGCTCCACTAAATGATAATCTTTCCCAGTGGCAACAAGCAAGTAGTGTTAATGAAAACTAAGGCTAGACATCACAGTAGAACATTCCAACCAAGTGTAGAAAGGATAGTGAGCAAAAGCAAGGCAGCATTGTCAAGAATTGTACATATTTAATATCCCTTACCTTCCTTCCCTGTACTCAACACCTTTAATAAGTTAATGTAATCTCCCCCTCCCCCCCTCTCTCTCCCCCTCTCTC
>NW_004798167.1:43400-52751 GCF_000002075.1 Aplysia californica
TCTCTCTCTCTCTCACTTCCGCTTTCTCTCTTTCCCTCTCTCAGTGTCTCACACAAAGACAGATACACACAGACACACACACACACATACACACCCATACGCACACACACACACACACACCTATACACACATAAACACACCCACTCGCACACACACGCACACACATATGCACACAGATATACATGCATTCACACACAGACACACGTTCACAAACATTATCATCATGAAGTGCAGGACCTGAAACTGACGCCGGTGATCATAGTTTGCCACTCATTTCTCTGCTCATATGCTCTAAAAATTGTCTTGGTCACTCCTGTATACTGTCTGTCCAAGCGCTCTAACAAAATTGTTCTTGTTCTTAGCCTACATTTTTTACCTTCTATTTTTAGGTGAGAGCAAGTTGTCTAAGGCCTTTATATTTACTAAAATAGTCCAGAAACTACATAATCTGTCTATTCTTAATTGTTTTGGATAGCGGCCCACTTGAGTTTCTTTCAGCACTACTTCATTTAATCTTTTTTTTTTCCTTTCCGTGATATTCTCAACAGTCTGGTAATTGTTCAACGTTCAATGATATATAATATTATTTCGTATGACTTCACACAGCCATTAAAAACTCATTTTGGTAGTCATTGGGAAGTTTGGGATGTTCCAGATTGGTCCAGATTTTTAATTTCAATTGTCTTAAGCTTTTACTGCTTTTTAAAATTGTTTTTTGGGGGTGTTTTATTTTACTGTGGCACATTTGGCATCGGATGTCATGGTTCTAGAGATCTGAATTGTCGATCTGTTTGCTCTTTTCATCTTTGCTCATGACATTACAAATGGAATGTACTTCTTCCTTCACGATATTACCATCATCATTCCGTTTTCATTTAAACTTATTTAAGAAAAAAACCCAAAGCCTCCTACGTTCACTTTCTGTGACAACATTATCTTGAAGTTGAAGCAATGGAATGTCCGTTTTTTTCCAAATTTGCAATGACTTGGCATGTTTGATGTTAACAATTATCTCTCTTCACTGTTACATACACAAGAATAGAATTTATTATTTATCTGACCACAAGCGGGAGCAAACTGGAGGAAGTAAAAAATTATCTTGTTCCGAGTGTTCCCCTGCTCGAGTTTCTAACTACCTTTTCCCTCTATCTATGATGATAATTCCTGGTTTGGATATCTTTTGGCCTGCGGGAAGATGTATTATGGCGGCTTTCTTCTTTCAACTCTGTGACCCAACTCAACTCTCCTCTCGGGTAAAAGAAACTGATTTATGTCAAAACGTCATGTTTTGCTGGGGAGAGGTATATTGTTCACCTGAAAGTGCAGACAACGGTGGACATAAATGTAATGTATCAGTAACCCAGTGTTGTATGAACTCCTCGAGATGAAGAGAGACCACAGGAAAACACTGTCAACAGTCTTTGGAACAACATGTTAGAATGCACTCATTACTTTGACAAATGAAAAGAGGAAAAAAAACCTACATCTGAAATTCTTGAAAAGAACAAAATTGTAACACCAAAAAAACCCACACCGATTCCCAAAAACGTTGCAGATCAAATGAAACTTAGATTTTTACGGTTGATGAAGTGGGTTCACACTAGTTTTGGGCCAAGGATAATTTATTCCTCGGAAGCAGCTCGAAATGAAATGGTAGAAGGGATGTAACCCATTTTTCACGGTAAACATAACATGATGGGTGTTGCCAGGGAGCCTGTCTCGCAATAATTTAGAAGTTGGTGACAAAAAAACATGCTGTTGAAATGTTTGACATTCCTTATCATATTCCAGACGTTGGACCCGCTTAGATTAACGGGTTAATATCTCAAAACACCTGTACCTCTAATCATTATTATCTGATCGTGAACTGTTTTCAGCTCAAAATGTGAAAAGTGGGTGTTTTTTCGGTTCGTTAATTCAAGAACGCAGCTAACGTTAGCTCAGTTAAAAAATCATTAATTTTGTGGATGACCCAGGTTTGAATGGGGCCACCGTGAACGTTGTTTGTTAGGGGAGTCTGTGGTGCAGCGGTTAGGCAATTTGCCTTCGCACACAAAAAACCTGAGGTCGATTCCCGTGTGTGTAGAATTTCTGTTCAGTATCTCTTTCCTTGTATCCCTCCCAGTCCGAGATGAACCAGACAGGCAGGGTAGAGGCCCGCTCCTTGATTGACCTAAATTGTGTCCATTGGGCCGTGAAAGCATCTACATTTAAAAATAGATTTAGAAGGCTCTCGTCCACCTGGCTCAGTCCCCTATATCTAATGCGTCCTTACTGTATAGAAAGCGGGGGAAAATCCAAACAATAATTATTTTGGAACGTCTCGTTTTACTCATTTTCTACTCCAGATACAACGAAAGTAACTCAAAACTTGTCAAGAAATTCAAATAGCGTTACTGGGTACATGCTCCCTCTCCCCTCCCACACAAAACCAATAGTTCAAACCATAAAGACGATACACATCACCATCATCATCATCATCATCATCATCATCATCATCATCATCATCATCATCATCATCATCATCATCATCATCATCATCATCATCATCATCATCAGGCCCTTCATTATCATCATCAGTGTAAATAGAACAAAGTAGAGCTGGATTTATTTTCGACTTGTAAGTTTTAATGTTAAATAGATAATGACAAAATCATCATTCATTATCACCATTTCTTGTAAGTTGAGAGAAACAAGAAAAGCCCATCTTGTTTCTCGGTATTAAAACCAGAAAACACCCAGAACGAGTGAAACACATTAGCTACAATCACCACCCCCTCTCCCAAACAAAAAATACCAAAACCAAAACCAAAGACTCAACAAAACACCCCCCCCCCCAAAAAAAAAAAAAAAAAAAAAATTACAATAAAGAATAAATAAATTAATAAAAAAAATATAATAAAAAATAAAAATAAAATAGATAAAATTTTAAAAATAAAAAAAATCATGTAAACAATTTCGCACCATTTGAACCAAAACAGACAGTTAAATAAATAACTGACCCACACTACACATGCTTCTTGAATTCGGAAGAAAACAGACCCCAGAGGCATAATAAAAGCTAACGACAACAACAGTAAACCAAAACTGCTTCTTCTGCCAGAGAATAATTACATTGTACAGATGGCTGGGGGCTGGAGAGAGCGCTTGCGACCTTATCTCGCGCACGTGAAGCCCGTGAGTTGCCAGCCACGGCGAAATCAACAGTTCCGCTGAGCACCATCTTCCCCAGAACTCCATACATCAAAGGGAAGCTACCCAGACAACCTATTGGGCGGAATTGGAATGGCCTGCCCCCGACTCTGCAATCGGCCGTTTTACTTAGCTTTTTAATGGGCCCCGCGCTGCTGCTGTTAAATTCCCCATTACAATTGTTTGATTTAATCATAAAGCACGGTTTATTCGTATAACAAGCCCGCTCGTCTGTTCACCCCTCAGGTGGTGAGGGTTTGGTCCCTCTATCTCCCTCTCTCTCTCTCTCTCTCTCTCTCTCTCTCTCTCTCTCTCTCTCTCTCTCCCAATGTTCTCCTATCTCTCTCTGTCTCTCTCTCTATCTATCTTTCTCTCTCCCATCTCTCTCCTGCTCTCTTGCCTGTTATCTCTACCTTCATTTGTATGACTGATGAGAAACAGCACGCCATGAGCCCATAGTTTATTGCGTGCTGTTAGTTTATTTCGAAGAATAACGTTCATACCTTCTTCTCCTTGGCATAGCTTTACCCTAGAGAGCATTTCCTGCTTTTTACGAGCAAATTCCAAGACAAATAGAAAAGAGGAGGATGGTGATTTAATGTCACATTATGCATTTTTATTACCAAAGAATTCCGAGGCAAAGTTGGCATGAAAAGGTTAATGATTTAAAGTTATGTTTTCATCTTCTATGAAATTAAAGGTTAATCCGTTAAGTTTGAGCTATCATCTTTTATGGATAATAATTCCCATTATAAGAACGAAGCTGAAAGTCATTGATATTATATGTGGCATTTGATGTATGCGGTATCATTGTGGTGGTAACCTTTTGGCCAAAGCTAGGCTAAGACCAAATTAGAACTAACGCCAAGGCGTATCTCCGAGACACCTCTTGTTTTCATATTCTTTTAAAAAAGGTTCCAGTAGATAAACACACACACACACACACACACACATACACACACACACACACACACACACACACACACACACACACACACACACACAAACACACTCTCACACACAAAAAACAACAATAAAACAAATTGGCTTTTAAGGAATGATAGTAAGTCCACAATTTTAAGCGAATAAAATAATGCCTTTCATCATTTTATTAAGGGCCAGTATATTTCCTGGTCGGAACAAAAAGTAAATGTGTCACGACGCTGTGGTATCAGGCGCTCGTCAATTTTGGAGCATAGTATAGAGTTATTGGTATCATCTTAAAACCTGCCTGTATGCCTTGCTTTTGATGAAAAAAATCCATTTATCTTGTAATATAAAAGTCGAAATATCGGCGATTGAAGGAGGTGTGGTTTGCCTGCCCTCAGAATTATAATTAGAAAGAAAATGGCGTCAACGTTGAGTTATTTCATTAGCTTGAAGTTGAAGCAATCGAATGTCCGTGGAAACTAAAAATTTACATCTTTTATGCCTTTAATCCAGGCTTTTCAGTAAAATCCACACCGAAATGCGTTCTTTCATAGGCATGAAAGGTGTTGAACCAAAAAAAAGAAAATTTGAAAAAAATTTCGAAACCTGCGGAGAAAGGCCAGTTTCTTGACTTCCATAATTTTGACGGGCGCCTGATTTCGCCACGCTGCCTCACAAATAGATTTGTTAATCAGCGACTGTGGGTCACATGCGTTGAGCAGTTATTATATTATACAAAGAATGTTTGAACTAATTATTTAAAGAACCCGATAATGTATTAACAAACAAAGGATTCTATTATCTTCTACCTCAAAGGTGAATGAATCCATCAAACGTGAGATAAGTAATACGAGCTGTTCTTGAAAACTCTTGTAGACCTATGCAGTGCAAGTATTTTTCTCAAGGCTGTACATAACTATGCTTTTTAATGTTGTTTTTCACCAACACAGTTGCTTTTAGCATGCATTGTACTTTCTTTCTCAAGTGAGACCCGTGGCTGTAGCCTTACTGTGAATTCTAAATGCCCATTATTTCGTATATATCACAATCTGGTGAGATTCCTTGTGAGTGCATAACGCCTTCATCAGCACGGATTGGGTCATACAGGAAGTGGCTACCTCGGCCCTACATTTATTATCAGGTTCCTTGTCAGACCCAGCGGACAGATCGCTACCTCCGAATTACAAAGTTTTATTTGAAATTTTTGGCTGTTATGAATAACGAAGACCGTGAGGCCAGAAACCAAAAGCTCTATCTGCTCTATCAAAGTCGAAAGAATATTCGGAGTAGTTTACAAAATATTAAAAGAATTGCATTTTTTAGAATCGTGACATTATTATTGTAAAACTTTAAAATTTTGACGTCAAGTATCTCAAAACTAAATATAGAGTAAACAGAAATTTGTAATTTAAAAAAAAACAACAACCTTGATATATTGTGAAACTTAAAAATTTTGCGTCGAGAATATCTCAAAACTCGGTATTGAGTAGATAGGATTTTGTAATTCTGTAGTAGCGAGATAGATGCTCTCAATAAAATCTTACCAAATCGGGAGCCGAACTCTTCTGCTCGCAACGACAAAATATCTAATCGCAATACAACAGACGCCGGTTTGGTGAGACCACCCGAACTTAGGGTTAGGGTACGTTGGAGAAATTCCGATGAAAAGGATTCCTAAAACGGCCACAGTCTAATATGTGACTACTATAAAGTAAAGAAAAACAAAAAATCTTGAGCCATCACAGAAATCGCTCCAAACCAAATCTGCCCCCCCCCCCACCCCGAAACCGCTCCATGTTTAGCAGATGTAAATGTATCTGTATATTAAAAAAAAAAATCAAATTGCTTTCAGCTCAGGTTTGAGCCACAAAACATGTCCAACTCATCTGTCGAAAGCCGAAAGTGCATGCTGTCTTTTAGTTGCTTGATCCCTTCATTGCGTATATTATATAGTGATCAGTTTGACGTATATGTCAGGATGAACAAATATGTATGCCGTGCCAGTGGTTATTTTTATACGATGTGTTCGTAGTTTGCGCGGCTAAAATAAAACAAGAAAAAGAAAACTGCACTTTTTATTTCTCAAATAATAACATGAAAATATTGCAAAAATTCTGTGAATACCTTGCAATTGATCTCTCTTGTTTATCTCATGGATGGGGGAAAATAAACCGTTTTATTGGATCTCGGTTTATTGTGTCGCTTATAGGAGCTCCGTTTATTGTTTTGTAGCATCTGTAATCTGAAACTTGCGCAAGTGCTCTTCCCGCTGCGAATAGCCATTGCCGGGCATTTCCAGAGGAGACAATCTGATCGACTGGCATGTGTAAGAAAATAAATAGAGTAGCTCAAAAGATCTCATCTGCTTAGATCTCTTCCTGAAGCGACGAGACAATATTTCTTTGCTGCTCCAACATATCGACAGAGAACGCTTCCGAAAACAACTCACTTTTAGCAGTTTAGGGGGAAACTGGCATGCAACAGAGGCTCGGACAGAGAGATGGAGAGACATACGCGTGCGTGCTCGCGCACAAACATACATACACACACACACACATACATACACATACACACACAAACTCACACACACATACACACATACACACACACATAAATATATTTTTATATATATATACTTAAAAATTATATATTTATTCTTATCTATTAGCTCTTTTGAATTTTGAATCGTTTACCGTAAAAAGAAAACAGGGCAATTTAGCTTTGCAAGATGCCAAGATAAACTACAGTCACGCACCATGTTAACCGTAGGACGCTGTTTTAAATAGTCTTTTGTTTCTTAGGGTTTTTATGCTGGCTTTTGTATTGGTGTCTGTGATCAATGTGTTTAGCCCGTTGTTTTTCTTCCTCCGTGTCTGGCATACCTGTGTTCTCACCGTCTTCCCCGTGTGTGCTTTAGAGTCTGGAAGAGTTTAGGGGAAACTTCATTGTTCCCAGGTTGTTTTCGCCGAGCTGCGTCAACAGATAATATCTAAAAAATCACGTATTCACACAGACACACAGACACACACACACACACACACACACACACACACACACACACACACACACACACACACACACACACACACACACACACACACACACACACACACACACATATATATATATATATATATATAGATAGATAGATAGATAGATAGATAGATAGATATATATATATATATATATATATATATATATATATCCAGAGGCAAAAGAAACGCGAAAGTTTTCCTCGGCCCAAGTTTCCATTGGGGAATATTGTTTACATGTTCCATTGAAGCATGGTCTAAACCTGCTTGATTGACCTCATTCAAAAATGCAATGCCTTGATTTGTTGCTTAAGTATCAAACAGCTAAACAACCATCACAGTTCACGGGTGCTCATTTTGTTACATCATTCGAGTTGTGAGTTTGTGTTCCTGAGGTCACGTAGGCCTGGCCTACAGATATGAAGCCCCGAAATGTGGAATTCAGTTGGACACGAAAGCAGTATCAAGACGCTGAGACTTTCTTCAGAAAACCGTGTAGGGGCTATTGGACGTCTACAGCCTGGTGAGTCTTCTTAACATGTGGCAAGTGTTAAAGGCTTGTATATCTCCACCATCTACAGTCTGCAGAACCGCTTTTGCGCCACCAATGCGAACGGTGATCTCCACAGAGCGAGAAGACTAAGGCGACATCTGCAACTCAGGATTGCCTCATTGTGCGCCAATACTGGATGGAGCCGTTTATGACAGCCACCGAGACCATTAGGTACACCATCAGATGAGCGAGACGGGCCCTGAGTATCAGAATCCTACGGCGGAGATAGCACTCCACAGGCCCCTGGTGTAGACTGCCCTGTCGCATGCCAGTTTGGACCCATCATCACCGCCGCTCTCAGCTTCTGTAGGCACAGTTTTACATGAGCTGAAGGAACAGACGATGGAGAAGGGTGCTATTCTACGACAAGAGCAGATTCTGCGTAGATCCGTCAAATGAGGGCGCATCCATGACGTGCTAAGCTGATGCCAACGTTGTAGAGAGATACCTTTGGGGAGGATCAATCGCAAGAATTTGGGGATTCATCGTTCTAAATCAAAGAACTAGACCAGTTATCTTCCAGAAAGTGGGTCATGGACAAAGGAATGGGGTTTCAGCTCAGCGCTACATTGATCAAGCTCTTCGGCCTCATGTGGTGCCTTTTTTCCAGCAAGGCAAAGCGAGATCTCATACTGTCCGTGTAACAGAAGTTTTTGGGGCAGATCAACAGCAATCTCTTGCCTCATTCGGCTCTTTCACCTGATTCTTAGTACAATCGAGCACGTTTGGGACGCTATCCAGATGCGGCTCAACCAGCTGCATGTAACACCACGGATAGCTCCTCAATTGGCTCCAGCCATCTGCCAGTTGCGGGTACAGATCCCAGGTCGACAAATAAACACTCTCGTAAACTCTATGGGTCGAAGATGCAGAGTAGTTACTACAGCCAACGGGGGTCACACAAGGTACTGACTTTCTGCCCCATGGTCAAGGTTACAGACATAACAAAGGGACACTAAAACTACACTAAAACAGCCACCTATGTGTGTGTAAATCGGACGAATTAAAATAACTTATTCACGTTTCTTTTACTTCTGGGTTTATTATATAATAAAATAACCATTGTCTACAGTTCCGCCCTTGCAGGTGGGGGGGGGGCACCATAGTTTTACTATGGGGGAGCAAAGAATACACCTGCCGTGGTACTGCGTGTCGTAAGAGGCGACTAAAAGTGCAAAGGTCTGGTGGTCCGAAAAGTGCCAGTTTGTGGAGGGCCAACTACCCAATCCTGTTAAAAACAATAAGTTACAGAAATATGGACAAGCACAGCTTTTTATTTTTCGATCTTGGGAGACGGAGGAGCTTCTGCATCAGCAGCAATCGATGTACAGAAAAGTGGGAAGACATGGAATAACATCAAGAGGCTAGCCCAGGATAGAGAAAAGTGGAAGGTGTTTGTCCGTGGCCTCTACCCTGGTGCAGGGTGAGAAAGGTAATGATGATGATGATGATGTCTACGGTTCAGCAGTTAGGCGCCTCCCAGTCTCACACAGGAGTCCAGTGCTCGATTCCGGTGGGAAGAACTTTAATCGATTAAAACTGGTGTCTTCCCTTGATTTAAGACTCGATTGTGTACGATCTAGACAGACAGACTGACAGACAGACATACACACACACACACACACACACACAAATATATATATA
>NW_004798167.1:53397-54801 GCF_000002075.1 Aplysia californica
GAGAGAGAGAGAGAAGGAGATAGAGAGACGCAGAGGCAGGCAGAGACAGAGAGACACACAGATAAACAAACAGACAGACAGACAGACAGACAGACAGACAGACAGATAGACAGACAGACAGACAGACAGACCGACCGACAGACAGACAGGGGGAGGGGGCGAGTGGGGTTGAGTAAGACAGAAAGAAATGGAGAGACTGACAACGAACGAAACAAACATAATGTCAGACAAACTTGAGGGTAAATCGGACAAACAGCTGGGTAATATATATATATTAATATATACACACACATATATATATATATATGTGTGTGTATATATTAATATATATATATTATATCTGGAATAGTTTCTTTTTTACAGACCCTTCGATACGATGTAGAATATATATATATTATATCTGGAATAGTTTCTTTTTTACAGACCCTTCGATACGATGTAGATCATGTAAGAGGCAGGCTGCTCCGAACATGCCTGTTAGGGCCAACCCCAGTTGAGAAAGATAAACGCCCCAAAGAGATACTCAATCAAAATTCAATAAAACTTGTCAGAAACAAATATAATTCTGGGTTTTGTTTGGCACTGAATCCAAGAGTAACATGAACAAAATAAGACACTCTTTAGAATAAATTCCACAATGGTAATCGAACTAAGGTCACCGGCATCTGAGATGAAGAGGTAAGTCGCTTTACTGTTGCACGGAGAGTTTTATTCCCAAGTGGGGAGAACATTTTTGTATCGAGTATCTCGGTCGTTGTGTTGAGATGTTGGACCTGACAGGCAATGTCGAGAGCCTGCTTCCCAAATGTAGATCTACTATTGTGTCCATGGGGCGTAAAAATTAACTACATTAAAACAGAAAAAAGATCTTTTCTGCAAGGCAAAGCCTTTGAACAATGCACTTATGACAGGAACGATTTTTTACTGTTCACTGGTAAGTCCGTATTGTTCAGTAAAAACAAAATACCCCCTCCCTCTTTCAGAGAGCAATTAATTAACCCAGAATATAGTTCACTTACTTCATAATTGAGAAAGAGTATGAAATTTATCCTGGTAATTATACCGTAAAAAGAAAACAGGGCAATTTAGCTTTGCAATATGCCAAGATAAACTACAGTCACGCACCATGTTAACCGTAGGACGCTGTTTTAAATAGTCTTTTGTTTCTTAGGGTTTTTATGCTGGCTTTTGTATTGGTGTCTGTGATCAATGTGTTTAGCCCGTTGTTTTTCTTCCTCCGTGTCTGGCATACCTGTGTTCTCACCGTCTTCCCCGTGTGTGCTTTAGAGTCTGGAAGAGTTTAGGGGAAACTTCATTGTTCCCAGGTTGTTTTCGCCGAGCTGCGTCAACAGATAATATCTAAAAAATCACTCATTCACTCACTCACTCACTCACTCACCTCAC
>NW_004798167.1:57520-62295 GCF_000002075.1 Aplysia californica
GGATGAAATGAGTGTGTGTGAGAAAGAAAGAAGAAAGAGAGAGATTCAGAGAGTCTGTCTGAATATCGATAGATCACAGAGTTGCGCTAGAACTACAGGGGAGCTAGCAGCTAACATTTAGCGGCTTTCTCTTGTAAAGGTTGCTGAAATCGGAGCCCTGGGTTTCAATGACACATTTATACTGTAGCACTCCCACACGACAGTGCAATTCACAGCATGGGTTATGCACCACGCAACTTATGTAATTCCTCTTCTTCCTGGGGTATTAAAGGTCATACTAGGTTCATGATGGACGAACTATTTTTAAACTGGTCAACAAAATTCACCTTTTTTTCTGTCGCCTGAGAAACAATTGTAAAAAAAAGAGGGAATTTCGGTCCCCTGATTTCAGAGTTGCATTAAAAAAAACACACAAATAAACCCAACAACAACAACAACAACAAAAAACTCGAGCTAACTCTTTTTCAGTGCTTTTCAATGTACCTTTTTCGTTTTAACTCATTCATAAATATACTGATGCGAAAAAAAGTAAACAACCGTTACTTTTCCGTTACTATTTCAGGCATTTCCAAGTGATTGAGAGTTCCATAGATCCCATATTCAAAACGACATTAAAACTCACAAATTACACGTAGCATCTGAATGAGTCAGAAGTGCCTGAGGCTCTTGCTCTTATGCTTGTATGCAGTGTCCGTTTCGGGTCAAAGAAACCATCAGAAATCCCCATATTCGGGTTGAACTTGCCTTGATAAGTGTTCTCATGTCGCTAGATATCACGGTGAAACCTGTCACCGTGCTCATCACTTATATCCTCAAAACTGGAAGAAAAAGGTCAAGATGCCAGTGCAAAAAGTGCACTCTAGAGACATTCCAGCGCCCAGCTGACAGTAGGTTGTTCACAGCTTTTCTACGAAGGCAAAATAGTTGTCAGTTCTGGAATTTCTTAGACACTTTTCCAAAAGCGAATGGGATGTTTCCCAGATTGCAGGTTCAAGTGAATCCAGTTCGTCCCTAAAATTTGTCATCAATCATCCAACAACTCACGAATTTCAGAAGCAACAAAAATATAGTATTTCAGTTTCTTCAGTCTTTTCTCGCACCAGATTTGTTTTCGAAACTTTGAAACCTTCTGCTTTCCTGTCCTTAGCTTCGACGACGTTTTTCTTTGATCGTCGTTTTACATGAAGTTGGGATAGGAATACTTTCTATATCTTTTCTAGAAGCAAAATGCACGCTGAGCGATGTACTTATCAAACACAACATCCCTCGTTTCCGACCATTGTTTTCTGAGATAATGACTATCATGATCACTACTATTACATAGACACAAGAAACACATACTTGGTATATCCCATTTGCAGTACAAAAATGTAGATATTGCTTAAAGACCATCGCAGGCAGTTGTCCCAGTTCATAAAACACGGTTATATCTTTACCTTTTTGTAGGAGTATCAATTCCTGTAACCGAAGAAAGTTCTTCAGCCTTTTTTTCTCTGAACAAGGAAATATTTTTGACCAAACCATTCGTCTCTAATTGCATAATCAAGAGCAGCATACTCTTATTAATTTCCGCTTCAATTGTACCATCATCCGATGTGCTGCAAAATTTAACCGTCTATCATCAGTATTATTGTTTCCATTTAACAGGCCTGCAGGAGGATGGGGATTTCTGATGGTTTCTTTGACCCGAAACGGACACTTCGTAACGGGGTGTTGCTTTTAACTTTGACCGGACAATTTGGGTATGCAATATTTGACTTCCTTTTAAAAAAATATTTTTTGAAAAGGCAACAATTTTCACGAAGAAAACTCTGTTAGTTCACACCAAATCAAAAGTACAGCTAAAGTCATCTTCTGTAGTTGGTCAAAAACTCCGTCAACATACCACATTAGCAAGCCATGAAGCTCATATTATAGCGCCCATGGTTTGTCTTGATAACCAATTTTTCTTCCGGCATTTTTGTAAGCCAGTTTGATTTAATTTTTCAGGTTTTTGTTCTAGTCTCGCAGAGTAATGTTCCTACTCAAAGATAAATAGCCAACAACTACAAAATCTGACGTCGCAGATTTAAAAGTTGTCGGTTTTTCTCAGCGTACTACAAAACATAAAGTAGCATAATAATCGGCAGCCCAGTGGCCAAAACATTGAAGACAGGTGTATAAGTATTGCAAAATACATACATACGTAATAATACTATATATTTGTATAACGCAAATTCCCGATCAACAGCAATCTCTATGCGCTTTATAATCAATACTCGCATTATTACCCCAGCAGACCTTACAGCATTCTGCAACAACCTCAGCTTAATGGGAAGCATATAATTAAGCTGCCATTTTATAGGCGATAAAATTCGCTGTCTAAGACCGTGTGTATCCATCCCACCTTGGTGACGTGATGGAAATCCATGTAAATTTATTTCCCAATGACACAACGCCGAGCCTTAGACTCGAAACCCTGAACCTGCAATCTCACAATTACGAGCCCGGTAGCCTAACCAATTGACCACTGACGCCACGTACATACGTACATACGAATGTACATACATACACACGTACATACATACAAAGATACTTACCTACATAATTACTTCCTCATCAGCGAACATACATACGAGCACAGAACCGTACCTACATACATACATAATTACTTCCTTACCTACGTACCTACGTACATACATAACATACGTACGTACACACGTACACACATATAAAATATACTACCTGGCATTTTATTATAAGCATTCATGTTTTCTGTTCGGGAGTTTGAGAATCGCCAGACACAACACCCGTTCTTTGGCAGTGTGGAAAACAAGATGCTAGACTGAGATAAGAACGCGAGAGACGAGCAAGATGTGCAACCCTTTGCACGGGTGAACCTTCGTTTGTCTCCGATCACAAAGCGACGACAAACGAACTTATCTCTCAGAGGAGAGAAGAGACCATTACTCATTGTATATTACACCAGAGCCAAAGGAATAAGCGTAAAGACGGGTGCGTATCCACCCGACAAATCGTGTCTGTATGATCGAGTCATTAAACAAATAGTAGTAGATGGGTATGGAGGCTGTCACAGACAGGTTCTTCTGTATATTTTTTGTAAGTCTGTCTTGCTTTTTCCCTTAACTAAATGACCGTTTTTGAGCCGATATGCTTCTCTTTGCTAAAACCAAAAAAAGGGATGCAATGCCATTTAAAAAACATTTAAGTTGGTGTGGCATCTGGTAAATACTTTATTACTATTGAAGAGAAAATTAACTGCTCCAAGTTTTTCAAATAGGAAACTCCAGTTAACTTTAGTTCTTCCCTCCGCCCCTATTTCGAGAAAGGAAATATTACAAATCTGAAAAAAAGATTTTAAGATCATTTCCGAAGAAGCCCACGGGGCGAAACATTGAACATTTCTATAAAGTTATAAAACCACATACTTAAGTCTTCATCAGTTTGTTATCTTTTTTGATGATGATGATGATGATGATGATGATGATGATGATGATGATGATGATGATGGATTACGTTCGTAATTTCGGGGATTTTTTTTTGGCTGGCCACTACTCTCACTCACAAGCTGGCTTATGGATCGGTAGGTTGGACAAGGTAGGGGTTGACATTCATCTTTCTCATTGCTGGTTACAGTTCTCATTTATCATACTTGCATTGGTTTCTTCTTCAGTGCAAAACCACGAGGTTGTTTATTTGTTCTCTTTCGCTTGTTTATATTCAATGCCTGTTAGTTCCTCTTCTCATTTTTTGAAACAGTTTCCCTATCTTTAAAAGGCTAAAGTGTTTCAATTTTTTTTTTCAAATAGCTGCTTGTGTCTGGTATAACGTTAATCACAATTTTCAAAAAAGAGGCAGAATTGTTCATATTTATGACAATCACACGTGTCATAGCCAGCAGTCATTTAAAGCTGTTGTTTATCGCTTTTTTAATGCGTTGTCCTTGGTGAGCCTAATTTGCTCATGGAGAACGTGCTGTTTAAGGGTACTTAAAAATAATATGGTTAACCTCATTATTCATGCAATTTTTAAAATTCTGTTTTCATCATCTAAACAATATAAAGGCAGGCAACAGAATGTATACTATAAAATATGCATATTTGTGTTTATTATTTATGTACGAAATTCCGAAATGCGCCGTAACATTGCCTTCAGTCTTCGGCTGGTCGGACATATCGCTACCCAAGAATTACAATGTTCTATCTTCTCAGTACCTAGTTTTGATAATTTTGACGTATAAACTTTTGAGTTCCACTGCATGTCAGGTTTATTTGAATTCAATTCTTTGAATATCTTAACAACGACTCTGTATAATTTTCCGATTTTGCTAGAGCAGAAAGAAGGTTTGGTTTCTATCCTTATGGTCTTAGTACTCTCGGCAAAAGACCATGTGACGAACATTATCACCAGAGCAGGGAAAGGACTTGTTGCACTGAGAGTGATGGCTGCATCTATGCCCCAACGCGCCCTTATGATCATGCTTCAAGCGGTTGTACTGTCTGTAGTGGACTATGGCCTTGGTATGCTCACCCTATCCAAAACCCAACTACATCGCCTCGAAGTCATTCAAAATGAAGGAATGAGAACTGTTCTTGGATGCACCCGTGATACAGCTGCATCTGCGATGAGATATCTGCTGGACCTGCCAACGTTAACCCACCGACACAAGCTAGCACAAGTCAAGGCCTATCTTCGAGTAATAGCAGACGAACGTCACCCTCTACATCCGAAAATAGGAAACCAAGTACGCCAAAGATTGAAAAGAGGATCTTCAT
>NW_004798167.1:62548-64640 GCF_000002075.1 Aplysia californica
GGCGTGGCCAGAAATCTGGGTGGGCGTTCAGTGCTCGAGTTGACGGGAAGATAATTAAAGAACAGTCTGGAGCCTACGAGTGCACTACGTCGAGCATGGCAATGGAGGTCAAGGCAATAAGAGAGGCGCTGGAATGGATCAGCATGGAAGCGTACAAACATGCCCTGTTTGTCACACAGATTTGATGAGCACCCTAGAAAAAACCAGGAGTGGGTGGCTCTATAGTGACTGGAGAGCTTCCATTGCAAATAGCCACCTCCTAAGAATTACATGGGTGTTCTGCCCTGGTCACGCCGAGGTGCACGGAAATGAGCGTGCTAATGAACTTGCCGGCAAAGCAGCACCCAATGGCCGAATCATGCTCGACCCACTAATGGTGATCGCCAGATGCAAGGAGAGCCTTCACAACCAAGAGGAGACAGACTCCCACACACTCAGCACAAAAAAAGAAAAGTGTGTGCGGGGCACAGCGAAAAAAAGTTTGCTCCGAGGAGTGGTCAGGCGTGTCTCAAACCAGCTCCTCATGGAGACAATTAGCAGGAAGACCCTGAGGTGGACGCTGGAAAGGAGAGATGAGCAGCTATGGACATGTGCCGCCTGCTATGATTCTAGCTCTGGATCAAAGTAAATCCAAGTAAATCCTTATGGTCTTAGTAACTTGTAGTTGTTGTTGTTGTAGTTGTAGTTGTTTTTTGGTCCAGATATGTCACAGTCTCTACAATCAGTGAACTTACGACTCCTCTGAGCTCCATAAACCCAGCGTCACGTGAAGACATCGCAATAAGGGCTTGAACACATGCGTAACGGGGAAAGAGCAAAATAGTAAGCCTGTAGTTTTCTCTTAAATTAGATTTAGAGCATCCAAGTAAAGAAATGAGTGCAAACCATGATCAGTGTTGTCTACTTCAGATCTGCAACTAGATGTTGATGATGATGACTTTGTTGTGCTCGTAGAAGATCTCAGGTCTCTGATGACACAGTTTTGACGGAATCTGCGATGTAACGGTTAGGGGCCTCCCCGTTGCAGTTACAAGGCAAGAGTTGGATTTTCAAATGAGGAGAGTTTTAATCGATCATCTTCGTCTTTCTTTTGGGACGATGCATCCCTGTCCGAGCGAGTTGGCCCTGATAGGTAAAATCGAAGAAGCCTGCTTCCTAAACGATCAAAATTTTATCAATAGAGGCGTAAAACATCTAACATTCCAATTACATTACAACATGGACTAACGCTCAGTAAAATCAATCCGTCTTCACGGAATAGAACTCATGCTCTTTGCATATGCTAGATACGTCAGACGTCTTACTTTACTTATAAGTATGGTATGGTTTTAATGACTCCTTCAAGGTTTACCGATTTTCTCAAAAAGCTGGAACGCTGTCTACGATTGGGCCGAGTTAGGCAGGTGAAAAGAAATAAAACATCCTCACAAAACACAACTTCGTTGTAGATTGGAACAAGAGGCTTCCTGATCGTAGCTTACCATATAATTACAAATAGAGCTAACGACGGAGCTCCCCCATCTTACTTTCTTGAGGTCTGTTTCGAATTAGCAGGAAATGTATGAATGTCTGAATGGTGCGTAACCGGTAGTGACGTAGCCCGTCCTCATGCCAAGGGCCGGCAACTCGTGGCTGGAGGGGGTGTAGTATCAGTAAGGGCATAAATTACCTCCCCTGTCGCTGGTTTTCTTTCTCGCAGTCCGGACTTATCATTTTCATAAATAGACCTATAAATCAAGAGCACGGGCAGGGGATGACGGCTCTCGTGGTGCTCAGTCTTCGGAAACTACAGGGGCGGAGGAAGACAAGGAGAAAGAAGGAGGATGAAGTGACAGAAGAGGGAGGGGGAGGGGTGGAGGGGTGATTGACGAACACAGGAAGTGATGAGGGCAAGAGAGGAGTGTGGGTGGGGGAAGGGAGAGAGTGAAAGAGCTTTTTGGGGGGAAGGGGGGGGTGGTGCAAAGATATAAAGACAGAAGAAAATAGATAAGGCTGAGATAGAACAACAAACTATTTATGAAACGATATAAGAAAATTGTTTAGGAAGCACTCATAGAATAGCACAAGAGAGAGAAAGAGAGAGAGAGAGAGA
>NW_004798167.1:65899-67019 GCF_000002075.1 Aplysia californica
GAGAGAGAGAAAGAGAGACAGTCAGACAGACAAACAGACAGACAGACAGACAGACAGACAGACAGACAAGCAGAAAGACAGACAGACAGACAGTTGACAGACAGACAGACAGACAAACAGACAGAGAAAGAGAGAGAGAGAAACGGGGTAGGGGCTGATGAAGATAGGGGTGGCTTTAGACGAAAAGATGAGGGGATTATCATATTACCACACAAATCTATGCAAAAGCCACTTAATGCCTTCGCTTACATAATAACACCTAAATAACGCTGCGCATTTTCCTTTAACCTGCATTAAAATGTCTATTTTAAAACATGAACGTAGCAATGACGTAACTATGAGGGTTTTTGTATTCGATTCACATGTGAAAAACATGAGTGCGATTCCATGGCAGAAAAGACGTTTTCTTAAGTATCTTTGTCTGTTTGTTGTGGAATAGTACAGCCATGGAATGTACCCACCCACAGTGCAGGTTGGCCTTACTGATAGAATCATACAGCTGACCTATTCTTGGAAAAAAATATATGAATCGAAAAGAGCGAGTGGTTGGTGGGCACCATTAATAGGTCCTGCTTCTTAACCTTCCTTTTGTTGTTCTGTCTTTTCATCGTACTTTTTCCCTGCACCAAATGACCATTGTTGTGTCGATGTTCTTCTCTTTACTCATTAAAAAAAACCCAACCCGAAACGTACAGAAAACGTTTTGGATTAATTTCCATCATATTATGGAAAGTGTCAGTACTGTCCTCTCCCTCACCGTCTACGATGCGGGATCATTTTTAAAATGTAGGTGTTTTTAGTCTCCCATCGACGGCACAATTTAGATCATAATTAGGAGGCGGGCGGCTTTGACTCTGCTTTGCAGGGCCAACTCGAGCTGAGAGGGCTCCGACGTCTCAGCAGAAAGACCGACATTTTTAGTAAAAAGTAGCGACTAATGGGAATTGAACTTGAATGGAGGTCTTCTGCGAGTGGCGGCAAAGTGCCTTTCCGCTACACCACTAACGCCGGTTTGCGATTTTTGAATAATAGTAATTAACACACTCATGAGCTTGGAAATAAGTGTGTCAGTGTGAGTGTGTGTATGTGTGTGTGTGTGTGTGTTTTGCGATTTTTGAAT
>NW_004798167.1:67219-71196 GCF_000002075.1 Aplysia californica
GGGGGGGGGGCATGTGTGTGTCTACGTGCATTCCTAGAAACAGAGAGATATAAGCATAAATACACAGATAGACAAACCGAGGAAGATAACGAAATATAGGGTATGGGAAACGGAGACCAAGCAGCAAAAGCAGTAATCGCTACATCTATTCTGTCGTTGTATAATGAAAGATTTTCACCGTCTGTGAGCCAAGCGACGAGACACACATGTCGAAACAAGTAGGAAAAAAAAGATTAGAAGAGAAGGTGAAATAGCGTAATATATAATAAGTAACAAAAACAACAACAACAACAACAAAATATACTACAAGAGATTAGGTCACAGTCCAAAACCACACTTTAATGAGATGTATCTAGAAAAGTAAAGTACATGTTAGTGTCTAAAATCCCAACAAAACCGGGGAGGGTCTGATGAAAGAAGTCAGTAAAATTCACATCACAGCAATCTTATCACAACCGAGGCATTATATTACCAAATCAACAATATTATATAAATAAGAAATTATTATGCTACAATGGAAGAATAAAACGTATAAAACAAAAGGTCAGCAGAAGGTTATTCCCTCCTCCCTTTTCCCGTTTTAAAAAAATGAAAAAAATACCACCCCACCCCCTTAAAAACAAAGCAAAACTACAACAATAACAACAACAAAACCCTAACAAATAAGTAGATAAATACAGTAAAATATGAATAAATATCATAACTATTAACACAATTGAAGCAATAAACAATGAAACACATTTTTAAAACCCCAGGAAAGCACACACATTCACCGACCAGCAACGTAAATGACCAAACTAAGTACAAAACAAACCAATGAAGCATCAAAAACCTAAACAGCACTAATCCTCGTTTCATTTTTTCTCCTGAAAATGTTTCTGACCATTTACAACATTTCTAAAATTGGCTATACACCGCTGATAAATTATAAAGTAGTCGAGAAATGATGGTCGTATTTTGAAAAAATATACTAGACATTTACATTGTCAGAATACAGCACAATCTTCTTGCGTTCACAACGGTTGCTTTTGTCAATAACCGAAAAATAATCGAAATCTGAACAAATTGAGATTCATAGCATTAAAAAAAGTTCTTTCGAGATTCAATCGGCTTAGATCATGAAAATAGCCTCAGTATATAAGAAAATAATATTATATCACAAATACTGTTGGAATTGATGTAACACAGGGGAAATAATATGATTGTTAAAAGTTGTAAAGTTTGCAGATGTACTGCGTTGTACAATAATACTTTTGTTTCTTGACATGAAGAATCTAAAATGATACACATGAACTTTTGTAGGAAAATGAATCGCTTTTAGGCAATGGCACTGATGTGGTCGGGGCAAGACATGTACTGAAGGCGCGTATTTTGTTTCGAAATCAAAAGGAAGTGTGGTAAACAAATCCTTCAAAGTTAGTGGGTGGTTGGCAGGTGTTTTGGTGCGGCTTACTCTTTCGTTCCCTATGAAACATCTATCGTCTTAGTCTCTCCTTTTTATTTAGCGTTTTTTACTCTCTTGTAGCACCTCTAAACTTCAGCACTTGTACGATCTTACCATGTTGCAAATGCCGTAAAACTCTTAACTCTTAGTAAAACAAAATTCAAACCTGTACAAATTACTGTTTTCATATCATATCTTTCACGGTCTAAATATCTATTTTCGTATTGGTGTTCTTCTCATAAGTCAAACCAAAACGGAGATTCAAACAGAGCGTTCTTTTGCTGAACATAAAACATGGATGGAAGAAATTAAATCAATTTCCTAGTAAACACGTTTTTTTCCTTCTTTGCATATAATGTAAAATCACCAACTTTTTCTATCCTTGGGAACAAATGTAGCAAGCCACATAAATGAAATTTAGACATAAACACGTAATTATTGCCTTTAAAAAAGTACACTGAATGACTTTTCCATAGATATATCACACCTATTTAGTTGACCGTCGCAAGAATTTATAATAATGTTTTTCTGTAATCACTCTCTTTACTGTATAAGAGAGGGAAAAGCGCTTGACAAAACTCATATACAGTTAGAGATAGAAATAACTGAGGGGCAATTTTAATTTTAAAAAACCGATGGTCCTGTCAGTTGCGTCCTGCAACAACTGATCTGAACTCCGTGGCTCAACAGTCAAAGTATAACTATTGTCATTGTTGAGCAAATCATACCCCAACAGATACATACTCGCGTGGAATATTAGTGATCTAAACTTTTATCTACCATAACTGAAATAGTATATCTAGTACAACAACAGAGATTCTGTTTGTCTCCACTCCTCGGAGATCGTTCACCCGTTCGAATGACACCATTGAAATACACAATGTAAATGTAGAAACAAAATAATCATTATACTACAATACTCATTTTCCATCAGCAGAGTATTTCACCATATAGCAAGTGTCTAAAACATACTACATGATTATGAAATACCAATAAAAATCAACACATACGTTATACATAAAAAAATAAAATAATCTGAATAAAACGTAGAAAAAAGCGAGACATAATCTGAATGAGCTGTCCTAGTAAAGCAAACAAAACAAAATACAACCCCCGAAAAAACCAACTACAAACAAACAACCAAACCCAAACAAAACAAGCTTGATCTATCTATAACACCAATTTACGAGTACATATAATTAAATATAGTAATATAGACTTGCATACATATTATTAGATAAAAATTATTAATTATTCACATATACTGACCGTTTCATGTAAGTGTACCAAACACTTTTATGACTTATTCGTTTCAATACATCACAAAATATGATGACTAAGAATACTTGCTCCTTCGTCAAACCTACACACAGCTTATCCAAAAAGTACAAAACTGCATTTATATCACAAAAACCTTCAAAACTAAAGATAATTATTTTGTACATCACTGAGGTAAAACAATTTGAGACAGATGTAGTCAGTAGATCATTATGAACAAAACTCACCAAATGTTTGCCATGTCAAGATTCATCTAAGAACATGTACCACGGTAAATATGATATAGCGTCGATATAAGTGATACTAAACCGGTGATGATCAACTTCTGGGACACGATTTCTAGTACACAAACATAATTATACCAAAAAAATACGCTTTGTAACACCAAAAATCATTAAAAAAGTGCAGCAATCTAAACCTCCCAAGAGCATGAGAGAAACGCAAACAAGTATAATCCAAGAGAGATAACAACTATAATAAATAAGTATCTTTCGCCTAGAGCATATTGGCTCTCAACAGCAAGTTCTATGTACTTTACAATCTATATTAATACCCCAGCATATCCTAAAATACTCAAAAAGGTTCTCGGCTTCCCGGAAGTAATACAGTGCAAGCAATCGATTAAGCTTTCAAACATCAACAAACTGACAAGATCTTTCGCTGTCTATGGCCGAGTATGCGTTCCCATATCGATGAAGTGAGGCGAATTCGTGTAAAGCGCCTTTCCCAAAGGATACAAAGTTGGGCCCCTGACGGGGGTTCGAATCAACGTCCTTTCGGTTGCGAGCTAAACAGCCTAACAACATACAAGACCACACGCTATAGGAAGACGCACACATAAAAGAAAAAAGACCAGTAATGTAATAATGTCATTGTACTCCATAGGTAAATCCATGACAATGTCTTTCTTTCTCACTACTATTGTTCTTTATTAGTAGTGTTAGTAAAAACAATACCCCAAAATCACTGCTGCAACGCAAAGTGAAACATTTTTACTCTTTGAAATATCAGCGTGGCCTTAACCGTTGCTTGGGGAGATAAACTTGACACCATGTTTCAACATCAGATTGACCTTCAATTTGACAGTATCTAATTTCAACAAAAGATACACACCAAATTTGATATAATTTCTGGTCTTATCTGCACTGGGCGTCACTGGGACAGGTTTCTGACAATTGCAGAGTTCCACATAAATCTGGGAATATATTTCAACAGCTATTGGTTTATTTTATTATTTCAAGGCATAAAATACCCC
>NW_004798167.1:72271-74198 GCF_000002075.1 Aplysia californica
ATAGATAGATAGATAGATAGATAGATAGATAGATAGATAGATAGATAGATAGATATGACGGACAGTCACATTAGACCATCGCTTAATATACCACCCCTGTACCTCTGGTTACGCTTATGTTTCTATTTCTGTACAGTTACTTTGTATTGCACCTGGTGAAGTGTGAAACAATCATCTGATATCGGTCTGTAGCCGGACAAACCAAGAGCAGTCATCGGCAGACAACCTGTCACTTTGCACAGACCGTCAACAGAGGGGTTCACTTCCATCATGGTACACTTTGCTGAAACTGCACCCCCCCCCCTTTCCCTACACCTGTTGCTAAACTATATTTTTGTTTTATTAAGCGTTTTACGGCACTTGCAACATAGTTCGGTCATATAACTGCAAGAGCATCTTTATAATATATAATATAATATTTCTATATAATGTGATAAATGCAAATCAAATTACAAACTGGCTCCGGTAATATAGGCTGACATTTAGTGTTAGGATTAAGTCTAGGGTGAAATCAGGTATAGTATTATACGAGTCCCAAAGACCATCTGTCTCGATCTATATATTTAAATGTGTCGATCACCCTGAACAGCACAAAATAAACTCAGATAAAAGTTTTGAAATGGCCAGGTTTGCTCCATATCCAGCAATATCTTGATATACAAAATTCCCTAAACAGAGTGTAGAACACGGGTCTAAAGCCAATTTCAACAAAGTAAGTATTTTTATTAAGTGGCAGAGGCTCAAATTTCATGCCCATCCCAGTTTGACAAACCCTTAGGTTGGAGAAGGAAGGAAATGTAAATGGAGTTCAGAGAGATGCAAGTAGAGATTATAACCAGTATCCCCCCGCATTGTAGTCTAGCGGGGTTCCACACGAGGAAAAGGCCAACCTCGACTGAATGAATGTAATGAATACGTTCAGATTCAAAGTTTAAAAAGACACCCTCTCCCCCGCCCCTTCAATCACGTTTTGAAAAAATGAACAACAACACACAAAAAAAGAAAACAAAAAGAAAAGGTATCAGGGCGGCAAAATACATACTATAAGCGCAAGAAACAAGGAGACACACAGTATTAGCCATTGATGTTAAACAAGCTTTCGAGTCGGTTAGACTCCCTTATAATATTTTAGAAACGTTATGAAAATTTGGATTTGGTCCAAATGAATTTGAAATACACAGTGATTAGGCGCAAGAAAGATGACAAGGCGAAGGGACGAAAGGAAAGGAAACATCGTTACTACAGACTGGCCACCTGCGACGGCATTGGAACAAACTAAACCCATTGAGGGACGCGCGTTCTAGTCATTCGGCAATGCTTGAAGATGCGCTGTTTTTGAGGGACACTTTAACCCTATCCGTACGCCATGGGGTTATTTTGAACCCCCGTTGTTGTATTCTTCACATTTTAGAATACTTCTAGTATGAAACTGTCTTTGAAACTTTCACTATTTCTCAAAAAATAATTTTGATAGACTGTTCATGCTATGCAAAGCGTACAGATCGGATTAACGAGTAAATTTCCTCTCTGGAAAGTGGTGGCACCGAGTTCCCTACGTCGCAAGGATACGATAGTAAAACACGACGTACGGATAGGGTTAAAAAAAGAAGCACAACATCGTTATACATACAGATTTTTCAATACTGGTTTATTATTTCTGAGAGTTAGCTAAATGAACAGGCAACAACATGTATACTACTTTGTGATATTTAGGCAATGTTTCAGATTTCAGTATAAATATTATTATGAATCGAAATGTATTGAGATACACATGGTAGTTTTTGATCTGGTGAATATCGGACATTATGACTTGTGTACGTTAGGTTCTATGATAGTTACTAAACAGTTGAAGAGGTCAAGGGTTTTCCAGAGATGACAGTGTGAATATGACGTGTGTGTGTGTGTGTGTGTGTGTGTGTGTGTGTGT
>NW_004798167.1:84140-87041 GCF_000002075.1 Aplysia californica
CCCCCTATTGTTAGGGGGATAACGTAGAAGAAAGACAATCAAGTGGGATGATCTTTAATCTTTTCAGAGTAGTTTCAGTAAAAGGTTTACAGTACCTGCAACACATTTAGTCATATAATGGTGCCAAAGATTAGAGGTGATACAAGAAAGAGACAAACGCCAAAAAGAATGAAGAGAAATAAAGACAGATGTTTGATAGGAAAAAAACAGAAGAAACCACACGCAGAAGCACCCGCCAAACACCCACATCTTAAATCTTTGAAATAAGCTACCTATACGTGCCTGTCTCCCTTTTGATCTGACATGTTTCGTAGATCTTTTCTAAACCTACTTAGTAGGGAGTCGTTTCAAGGCGGATGCGGGAGGTTGGAGCGCGCTACTGGTAGGTCCTACATCTTTTTTCTTTCCCTCGTTTTTCTGCCTGTCTTTCTTGCTTGCTCCCAACTTTTAATAACCGTTGCTGTACGTGTCAATGTGATTACCTTTACCCAATAAAGCAAACAAACAAAAACGAGCAAAACAAACAAACGAACAAATAAACAAACAAACAGACACACGAACGAACGAACAAAATAACGAAAGAACGAACGAACGAACGAATGAACAAACACAAACAAACGAGGGGGCAACATGCTGTCCTAAAATACTTCCTCCATGTCCCCGAAATGCGAGTTTCTTGCTTTGTGGCAGGCTGATGACAGGGTGTAAACGAAGCAGAAAAGATCTGAACGAGAGTGAAAAACAACTAATACGGAGTTTGTGATATTTGTTCATATGAAAAGCGCTACTTTTGAGGACTATTTATAACGCTTATTAGCTCAGAAAAGAAAAGAATGGAGAACCGGGTATCTTGTTAAAATAAAAGCCTTTGCATCCTCATTTTACTCATTTTACATAACCAAGATAATCTGGTTCAGTTTCACGTAATATGTAAATTTTCTGTCCTCGCTCGATCTAGCCCATAACTATGCACTTTGTAAAAGCACGCGCGCGCGTGAGTGTGTGTGCGTGTGAGAGAGAGTGAGTGAGTGTGTATGTGTGTGTGTGTATGAGTGTGTGTGTGTGTGTGTGTGTGTGTGTGTATGAGTGTGTGTGTGTGTGTGTGTGTGTGTGTGTGTATGACTGTGTGTGTGTGAGTGTGTGTGTGTGTGTGTGTGTGCATGTGTGTGTATGAGAGTGCGTGTGTGCGATTCATATGTCTGTGTTTGGGTTTTAGGTTTTTTGGTTGTTTTTTCTTTATTACAAAAAAACCCAAAAAACTGTGGCTGTTATGAGCACAGCACCATCCCTTGTTCTTAATAATCTCCTCCGCCTTCAACAATTCTTTTATGTTCCCTTCAGATCCGACAACCTGGGTACTTCTCAGCTCCACAGCACTGACTCCCTTCACGCCGCCGCGACATCCACGTCAACAACAATGATAATGTTATCGCTCTCTATTCCCGCGGCATAGACAGAACTCATTTTAACACCGACGGACTACAAAGTTCACGCAGAATTCGAGACGGAACAGAGATAGAAACAAATTCCATTTCTACTCTTCGCCAGCAGGGCCCATAAAGAACCACCACCGTTAAGGCAAGGTTCAAATTCCGCGCGAAATGAATAGAGAAAATAGCGAGCATTTTCCACTCCCTCGCGTGTGGGAGATTGTCGCGATAACGGGGGAAGGCGTGCGCGGAGCGGAGAGAGGACCGCTCAGAACTTGTTTCCTCCTTCGGTTCACGGTAAGTAGGGTATACACCTGTCCGACTCACACGTCGTGTCCAATTAAAACAAAATAATAATTGTTGGCATTTTACGCTCCCATCGGCAAAATGTAAATCATTTAGGAGGCTGGCGAGGGCCAACCCGGGCAGAGATTGGATGTGTGTGTGTGTGTGTGTGTGTGTGTGTGTGTACTCGTGGTGGAACACCAAACCAATGTGCCAGGATCTGGACAATAAAGATGTATCTTATCTTATCTTATCTTATCTTATCTTATCTTATCTTATCTTATCTTAAACGTTACCAAGCGGAATTGAATAGGTTAAAGACAAAACGTTGCGGAATAAAAGAAATTAAACGGTAAATCAACAACCTGAATACACTTGATGAGATCGTTTTAGCAAAGGATTTACGGCCCTTGCAACATAATTTAGAGTAACAAACACAAAACAAGGAGAAGAGATAAAGACAATAGATATCTGATTGGAAAGAAGGAGAAAACCACACCAGAGCATCCATAAACTTCCCACTAGCTGATATATCAATAATAATCATTATCAACATTCGATTGAAAATCCATCCCATACGTAAATCGAGCTCATGTCTTCTGCCACACACATGCACGCACGCAAGCGGGCGCGCACAATACAACTACTCTTCTCATTGTACAGTTCAGTCACGAAATAAAAACTTATTAAAGAAACAGTTAATCCCTTCTCCACCATAATGTACTCACTCGCGTTTCCGTTTGCTATACTTTTTCAACACTTCAGCTGATCGGCACACACTAGAAAATAAAATGACTCGAAGTCTTCTTAACAACGCAGCATGAGAGTCTACACTTCAAACGGGGGGCTCTCGTGGCCTAGAGGTTAAGGTGTTGGCCTCAAATTTAAAGGTCCCGGGTTCGAATCCGGGTAGTGACCGAACAATTTTCTTCTCTAAATTTGTCTCCTTTCACCTCCTTTCCTGCTCTCTAGGAATGTTTTGTCGTCTGCTTTCGTCTCCTCTTTCTGCCCCCACTCCCTCATCTCCTTTGCCCCCCTCCTCTAGGCTCCTGATTCTTTCTACAGCCTTTCTACTGCTACTCCTTGGCTTCTTCTTACTGCTGTCTTTCAGCCACACCCCTGATCTTTTGGTAGGAAAGATCTACACCTAGCCTTCTCGGACAAGGGCGAAAAATCTCCGAGGGCC
>NW_004798167.1:87141-88488 GCF_000002075.1 Aplysia californica
GAGGGCGGGGCAAGCTGCCACGGCCCTGCCTGTCAGGGCCAAACCCTGACTGACGAGGATACAACGTTCCAACAGAAAGACGGAGATACCATAATAATATAAAAATTCCGCCCCTCACTGGAATCGGGTTCAAATTAATTTTCTGCGTGCAACGGCGAAAAGCATAACCGCTACTCTAAAGATATCATTTGCGACTGTTTATCACGTCCAAAATTTCGATTGAGCAAAATCGTCATTTTCTCCATTCAGTCTACATCCTTCAAATGTCCAACCACATGGCTAAATTAATCTGATACCGTTCTTTGTACAGCAAGCGAGTTTGTTTTCCAGTGTCCATTTTCTCATACATATTTTGTCACAAAATAATTCAAGATAACGTCATGGGAAGAAAATTAGAAAAGAAGTATAATGAGTCTGTTGATTTCGATGATTAATAAAATCTAGCCTATTGGAACATTTAAGTCCTCGAATCGTTATTTCTTTTAAAACAGCAGTACCACGTACACACGATTAAAGACTCATGAAAAGGTCTTGTGCGATCAAGTAGCAACACTATTGTAACGACGATAGAAAAGAAGGCGAATGACAGGCTTTACAAATCAACTGTGGCATTATTTTCCCCATCATCAAAGGTTTAGTCATAAAAATTCCATATATATTATTACGTTTATCAACACTAGTCTGGCTCATTAGGCAGGACCAAATCAAGCAGATCCGATTAAGAGAACCAGTGTCTGCCCCGCTTAAGGTTTGTTGAGAACGCGTGGACGGAAGATTCCAGACAAGTCCTCGGATCTGACATTTCCATTAGATTCACCTGTTCCTTTCCTTTCCTCGAAATGGCCACCACAGAGGTGAGAAAAAGAAACAGACGGGGCGATGGCAGCAGAAAGTGTCACGCGAACCAAAAAGACCCCATTCACTTAAAAACCAAACTCTAGATAATGGATAACTCTGTAAAAACATCATCCTATGGTTATTATAAGATAAAAATAAAATGCCTCAAGACAAATAGTATTGAAACGTACTACCTATTTCTTCATTGCGAGGACGAATAATAAATGCTCACTACTTGAGTGCACCGCTCAAGCTAAGTGATAGTGGTTTCCTTTTCGTAGCAATTCTGCCAAAGTTAAAGGACGAAAGATGTCTCGAAAAGTAATCTGTGCCTTCAGTCTATATCTCAATTCTGTAACGCACAAACATACACACACACACACATACACACACACACACACACACATACACATACACAAGCACACACGCGCGCATACACGTGCAAACACACACATTCACACACTTAAACACACACGTACACACTCACATATACACAAACACACACACACG
>NW_004798167.1:88670-90839 GCF_000002075.1 Aplysia californica
CACACACACACACACACACACACACGCACACATTCACAAAATAGGTATTAGTATTAATTCGAGTTTATGCGAATGCACGTCCCAAATGTATATATCATCTGAAGCGCTCATCGACGATCATAGTATTTCATTCATTTCACCCCTCGGATGTTCCCATTAAGCCCACATGTTCCTTGCGTTTCCCCTTTACACATCTGTTCACGTTTTTTCAAATAAGTTTATCTATGTCTGTCCCTAACCCGTTTGCCTTCTACCTTTCCAGTAAAAGCAAGATGTTTGAAGCTCTTTTGTCGAGTCAAATGTCCTGATAAAAAAAACCCTCAGTTGTTGCTTTCTCTATATTCTCATTGTGAGTGGCCCACCTGGGCTTCTTTCATTACTTCCCCGTTATACAAGTGTGCGTTTGTGTGCGTGTGGTGTGTGTGTGTGTGTGTGTGTGAGAGAGAGTGAGTGCGTGCGCGCGCGCACCAGTGCGTGTTTACGTAGCGATGAAGAGAAATAAATAAAAGAGAGGCAGACTGGGAGAGAGAGAGAGAGAGAGAGAGAGAGAGAGAGAGAGAGAGAGAGAGAGAGAGAGAGAGAGAAAGAAAGAGAGAGAGAGAGTGGGAGGGAGAGGGAGATCGAGAGAGAGAACGAGAAACAATGAGGAAAGAGAGATGGAGAGAAACAGAAAAGGAAAGAGAAGGACGGAGAGAGGGATGGGACGGAAGTAGGGAGAGAGAAAAAAAGAGAGAGAAAGAGAGAGAGAGAGAGAGAGAGAGAGAGAGAGAGAGAGAGAGAGAAAGAGAAGAGGGTTAGGATATACACCTGCAGCAGACGTTTTAAGGACTTACAGCTCAGGGAACAACGGGAAAACGGGAAGTATTGTCACACACAAGTGGCCGCGAGAGAGCAGTCAGGGTCAATGAGTGCGAATATGATGGGGAAACTAGGATATAGCATGGGGAAGATCATGCTTGATTCGAGGATGTGTGTGTGTGTGCGGGGGTGAGGGGGGGGTTAAATCATTTGAAATACAGACACAGATAATGATCGAGAGAGAAAGAAAGAAAGAGAGAGAGAGAGAGAGAGAGAGAGAGAGAGATAGTGAGAGAGAGAGAGAGAAACAGAGACAGAGACAGAGAGACAGAGAGACAGACAGAGAGAGGTGAGAGAGAAAGAGAGAAAGAGAGACAAAGAGACAGAGAGAGAGAGGTGAAAGAGAGAAAGAGCAGGATAGAGAGAGAGAAATAGAGAGGGATAGAGACAGAGAAAGAGAGAGGTAGAGAGAGAGAGAGAGAAAGAGAGAGAAAGAAAGAGAGGCATACAGAGACATTGATTTCGTCGTTGAGAGTAGAGGATGAGGGTGATACCTATGATAAAGTAGTTGAAAAGAATAAGAAGAATTAATGGCGAAAAAGGCGTGTGAGTGGCCGGGGAAAAAAAGGGGGGGGGGGCAAGATCTAAGAAAAAAGCGCAGTGTGAGCCGTACATACTAATTAGAATTTTGTTATACTTTTGAACAGTTTTTGTGTTAAGCTTTTTCGTCATGACAGTTTTAACTGTATTACTGTCTGCATTGAACGTTTCTCCTGTGTTTGAGTGAACATAACGCCATTCTTTACGAAACAAGGCAATGGCACAGCTCTCATCTCAGTTGCCATTTAATTTTAAAAGCATTTTGGATTTAAAAAACCTACGGCTATACCTTAGATGCAAGGTTTCCTGGGAGCAACCCAACAATTTGAGGAAAACCAGCACGTCCATCACAGTTGCCATCTTAACGTCGTCCAAAGATTTGTATACCAGATACTTCATTTTCGCAACGGCGTACTTCGCAGTTTGTATGCTTAAATAAGACGCTCCTTTAGTTCAGATGGTATAGTGCTAGTCTACGGAGCGGGTGGCCCTGGTTCAAATCTCAGGGTAGGTACGTGGTCTTGAACTCGGTCGATTTGTGGCTATCAATACATTCGGCTGGGTCCTATCGGAGGTGGGCGTTATGTTTGGAGGCTCCACCTCATTTAATAATTGTATAGTGTTGATAGAGGCGTTTACTAGTATATTTACACTTAAAGCTTAAATAATTCCCGTCGTCACCTGCCCTAAACTAAACGTCTTATTTCGTTTCTCGATTAGACACACACACACACACACACACACACACACACACACACACACACACACACA
>NW_004798167.1:91031-92153 GCF_000002075.1 Aplysia californica
AAGAAGAAGAAGAAGAAGAAGAAGAAGAAGAAGAACTACAACAACAACAACAGCGACAACAACTACAACAACAGCAACAACAACAACAACAACCACAACAACAACAACAACAACAACAACCATCGTAAATGTATTCGAATAGCATGAATACTGATTTCACGCTTCGACGCGTTGATGAAGTTTCGATTAATCAAAATCGCACAGGAATTATGAGAGGGGCGAATATTAGGGTGTTTTCAGAACTCTGCGTTTTCCTTGCCGACGCCACACTTCAACAGGTGATTGTCATGTGTGTGCACATGGCGGGAAACCGAGGAGCACACGAAACGGCACCGATATTGAAATAAATCGCTGTTACATTAGTGCCATGCTGACTAACATGCAGCTGCGCAGAGGATGCCGAGGTCGTTTTAAGTTCATGTTTCGGTGTCGTTTCTTGGGATTGGACTGTAACGTAATGGGTGTCTTCGTCGGGATTATTCAGTCTCGGTGTCGTTTCTTGTGAATGAATTTCATGTGAAATATCTCATTGTCATTCTTTGCTTGAGTCGGTGTCGTTTCGTAAGTATTGAACGTGGCGTGACTCAGTTCACCGTCGCTGTGGTTTGTTCTTCCTCAGCCCTGTATATTTCCCATATTATTTTTGAGTATATGGAGTGGGACATGACGGGTGTCGTTGTAGCGATTTGTTCTACATCGGGAACGTTTCGGTGTCGGTGAACTTTCCCGTGCGTGGATTTCCGACTTTACGGAACACGACTCCTGAATCCCTAACTGGACATCGTAGGACAACGCAGGACTTAGCCGTCTTGTCCGTACACTGTTCAGCGGTCAGTGCTCGTTCGTACAGTCGTACGTTATACATGACGTGGCCTCGCTCGTTGACAGGTGATGCTGATAAGACATGACGCGTTTTGCGCAATACTCAAGTCTCTCATCCATACCCTCAAGCACAACCCCCCCCCCTTCCAACATCAGGCAGGTAGGTATGTGTCTTTCCGCTGTACTTTGCTAGCTCCCAGTATCTAGCTTACGATTATTATTGTTTATATTGCTGCTCATTTATATTATGCATGTGATTGTAAGCCTACTTGTGTGTGCATGCGTGTGCACTTGCGTGTG
>NW_004798167.1:92654-95085 GCF_000002075.1 Aplysia californica
CACTGAAAAAGTTTAATGTGTCCCGCGCGCTCATATGACCTTATGCAGTTGCGAGCGCCGTAAAACACTTACAAAAACAAAAACAAACAAGAACACTTCAAACGATACGTAATCATAAAACGAACTCTGTATGAAACAGACGCCCGTTTCGGATAAAAACGCAGTCAATGAAAATCTATCTTGGCTGGTGTAAAATTGCCCCTCGAAAGTAAGTTGGAGTTGGAGTCGAGAGAATCACATGGACACAATAGCAGTCATTTAGTGCGGGGAAAAGGCGACGCAGAATGACATAAACAACAAAGGGAAAGAAAAGAAGTAAGACTTGCGTGGACTGCTGATTATATAAAATCAACATTCAACTTTATGTGGGGATCATTTCTGCAGTTTGCTGACCATCACGACATAGAACGACAAGCAAGGAAAAAAAAGAAAGGTACACTATTGTTATTCAGCTACACATGACATGGAAGCAACAAATAGCTATCCAGTATATCCTATGCTGCTAAATAAGGCACAAATAAACGATAAACAACTCAGAGTGGAGCGGTAAAGCACAAGGAGAAGAAAGAGAGTGGAATTGTGATGACAACTTAAGGAAGTGGCGGAATGCCCCAGGGGAAGCCTCGCAGACAGCTGCAAGCACATCGGTGGTGACACCACAGAAAAAAAGAGAGACAGAATGCACAATGACAGTAAACTTGTCACAGGTGATATAACTAATCGTTACAGATGGTAGGCCTATGGTGCAGATTATTTATTGAACTTGACAGCGCTGTGTTGTCCGCAGGGGTATGACGTAGCACTGTCAATATTCACTGATGGTGTTTATCGTAAGTACACACATAACCGGTACACAAGCCGACCATAATATTTTACATTTGCATTCCTCAAACAATATAAGGGTGTTTAGTAGTTTCAGTCACTTCGTTGCGTATTCTATCAATTTCTTTCTCTGTGCTAAATACACGTGCATGGTTGTATATGTCACTTATTACAAAGTGCACATTGCAGAAAGTTTCGTCAAATCCCTGTTCGATATAGTTTGATACAGCTGAGGGCATCCAGACTTCTGCTTTATTATTTATATGTGCGTGTGCCTGGGGGGGGGGGGGGGGTGAAATGTAGAACAAGAAAGTAACAGAAGTATGCCAAAATAATTTCATCGTGTTGGTACGATAGACTTCTCTTATTCTCTTTGTCCACAAATCGCCGGTTGGCCAACAGTATTGTCGTACGTAGCACAGAACCTGTCTCATGGAGTCTTTTCTTTGTTAGTGTCTTACTTGTACATGGGACCTCCGAGATTTTTCACCCTGATTTGAGAAGGTTATGTGTTAGATCTTACATACCCTAAGAGAATAAGGGGTGTGGCTGAAAGACAGTAGTAAGAAGGAACCAAGGAGTTGCAAAGAGGAGGCTGCAGAAAGAGTCAGGAGCCCAGGGGAGGTGGCAAATTTGGGGGAGGGGGGGGGCAGAAAGTGGAAACGTAAGCAGACAACAGGACATGGTTAGAGAGCAGGAAATGAGGTAAAAAGAGAAAAGCTTAGAGAAGAAAAAGTTCCATCGTTATAAGGTATCGAAACCGGGACTTATTGAACGAGAGGCGAACACCGTAACCTCTAGACCCCGAAAGCCCCCTCATGGAGTCTGACTGTCACTGACAGAGCCATGTGTCTGTAGCAGCAGAAGCAGTAGAAGCAGCAGAAGAGGCCTTTAGCTCTGTCGTCACATGACATGTGACTGGCTGTTATCCGCTCGTGACATCCCTGTCATCGCGTCTCCGACTGGATTACTGGCGGGAAGCCCCCCTTCTCCACAGCACGTGCTGTCGCCTCCCAGGTGTTTGGGGTTAACGCGGGAAGCCGCGCCAAGCCACGTCAAAGCCTGGAAATAGGCCCCCGAAAGCCACAAAACCAGGCGTCTAAAGAATTAATCTTGTTCCGAAGGACCCCCTGTCACCTCTCCGTTCCCAGCCTCTCCCCAGGATTCGTATCTATCTATCTATCTATCTATCTATCTATCTATCTATCTATCTATCTATCTATCTATCTATCTATCTATCTATCTATCTATCTATCTATATGTCTGTCTGTCGCTCTCTATCTATCTATCTATCTATCTATTTATCTATCTATCTATCTATCTTTCATTAGATACAACGAATTACATGTAGATCTCTAAGTGTAACAACCTTACAGATGCAGATATTCACTACTTTTTACAGCATAGTCGACACAGCTTAAGCTGCTTCATTCTCAAAGTTTATAAAACTAATGTCTACATGCATCCTCGGCACACTTTACCCTCTTTTTTGAACACACACCCACACCATAACATGTGCACAGAGAGAGAGAGAGAGAGAGAGAGAGAGAGAGAGAGGGGAGGGGAGGGGGAAGAGAGAGAAAGAGAGAGAGAGAGAGTGTGTGTGTGT
>NW_004798167.1:99830-103164 GCF_000002075.1 Aplysia californica
AGTTCCCACACATACCCGGAGAGCGGGAGAGTAGATGTGGGGATGGATTCCAGCCAAGAACAGGTATAGGCGTAAGAACCGATCAAGAGCTTTATTTAGAGCCTTCGACGAGTACTGCGCAAGGACGAAACAGCTGGCCACCCATTTTTGATCCCACGTTTGAGTAAAGATGAGCACATAGACACTATAATGGTCATTTAGTGCCGGGGTAAAGAATGACGGATAGGCAGGAACAACAGAGGGAAAGTAAAGAAGTAGGACCAACCAGTGGCGCCCTCCAAGAGCCTGCGCCACCGATTGAGTTGGTGATTGATAATAATAGATAGCATTTGTATAGCGCAAATCCCGGCTCAGCAGCAAGCTCTATGCGCTTCAAAATCTATACTATTACCCTAGCAGACCTGAGAGCATTCTGAAACAACCTCAACTTCCTGGGAAGCATACAGTGCAAGCAGCTATTTTGGGACAGCGACAATAAAAGAAGCCTACCGCACGCACTACAGAACATATTATATTCTCCAACGTTTGCACAATGACTCATATCAATTTGTCTAAACTGATGAATATTTTTTTCAAACACCTGTACACTGTATTCTCGAAAATTCCTTAAATTAAACATCCAAGTCGGTGGTTTCTACACATTTTAAAAAGTTTGCAGCTGGGGCAATATGGCTTTTAAAAGCAGGCCCGTCATTTTTTTTTCTAATTGCGACATTATGCTTAATGAACGCATGTTTTGAGAACCTTTAGATCTAGTGCGAAAAAGTGTGTTCGCTATAAAATCAATTTCTCGTAACAAGTTTTGCCACTAAAAAAGTATCATTGCTGAGCGTTGACGTAGGCTAGGTCATATGTGTAAAAATGCAAAATGTGTGCAAGAAGCGGGAAGTGCTGTGAACAATCCCATTTTCCGTATAACAGAGATGTATAGTATCTTATATACATTTATGAAGAAAAGTCTTTTAATCAACCTCAATTGTTGCGGAAAAATGTGACTAATTTAAAACAGATTGATACAGACTGTTGTGCAAAGTTTAAGTGACGGTGATTCACCCGTATAAGAGATATTTGAAGATAGTTGCGTCACAAATTTTTGACCGCACTATAATACACCACAATTATCTAGTCGTGCTCGTCCTACTTTTGATTTTCCGCAACTCACAGACGAAACCGTTGGCTCACTGCTTTGATAAAGTGCTTTTTGTTGTTGTTTTGGTTAGTGTTTTACAGCGCTCGCAACTGTGTCTTATGAGCGCAAGGGACACATTAAATATTTTCATTTTTGTTTGAGTTTTGCCCTCAAGGAACAGCGTTCCCATCTTGATGAAGATGATATACTTACAGTGGAGGAATGGTTAGAGTACCACTCTTTACTTTATGCTCAATGACTTTTGAAAGTCAAACAAAAATGGTAAAACTATGTCAGTTACCACGGTAATTATGTAGAGAAATAGCATTTTGAGAGCCAAGTTTAAGCTTTCTAGCTCACTTCTATTAACGTTATGGTGAAGACATACTTGAACACCCCTTGGATACCTCTATCGAAGTGAGTAAGAATGTGATCGTTTTCGGTTCCAGAGAAGAGGCAAGGCACGATAGTGGTCGTTCGATGTTAGGAAAAGAAGAGACGGGCAAACAGAGATGGTGTTGGCACAATGACTCCCTCCCCAATTACAAAGGCCAGAGGTACAAGTAGATGAAACAGCATGAAAACGTAAACGAAATTAAGATGAAAAAAATCGTGATAAACCAGATATCATTATTATTTGCTTTGAAGTTTATGAACACAAAATTAATGATGCGCCGAAACAGACACAACACCCTTTTTGTGCATTGGTCGGTTTCGGTATTTGCTTCGTTGAGGTCTTATTTCGTGCTGATGGGTGAGACGGCTTTTTAGATCATCCCCGTTTGCCACCTGCCACGACAGCCACTTGAAATGACAAGGTTATGCCTCACCCCGGCACACAGGCCCCGGTTCCTAGTCCTCTGAGAGGACATGCGTTATGTCTCCGTCACGTGCCCGGAGCGTGTCACACGACACGACAGAGAAATGACCACGGGCAGCACGGAGTACTTGAATTGACCGAGTGACCAATGGCGCTGTCATGATGATGATGATGATGATGATGGGTGGTCATGATTATGATTATGGTTATGAGTTTTAAGTTTGAGTGAAGAGAAGCACATCGACACAATAACAGTCACTCAGTGCGAGGTAGGAGCAAGACAAAGAGACAAACTAAGGAGTAAAAGAAAGGAAGTAGGACAGTAGGACCTACCAGTAACACCCTCCAACTACCCATGATGATGATGATGATGATGATGATGATGATGATGATGGTGATGGTGATGGTGATGGTGTGATCATCATCATCATCATCATCATCATCATCACCATAATGATTTAAAGTAGAAAAAATATATATACTTGAGACTTGGATAGGGTTCTTGAATAGGGTTGGTCACGTTTAATCAAATATCCGTATAGGCTTCGATGTTCATGATCATGTTCAACACCAACCCATCGATTAACCACTCATACACTCACCCGTCAATCGACAAACACCTAACCCATCCACCCATCAATGACACACTCTGCTACCCACCTATCAGCATATCAAATATTGATGCACCCATCAACCAAGCATACACTCACCTACTCACCCACTCATCAACTAGTCGATAATTCACACACCTACTATCAACCCACAAATCCACCGATGCACAATCTAGTCATCCTTCCATATCTACCAGTTACACACTACACACTCTCCCATCTACGCAACAATCATAGACTAAACCACCAATCCACTAGTTAGTTCCCACACATACCCAACCACCCACCTACTAGTTCCCACACCCATCCATCGACCAACCCACCATCAAATCAGCCGCACATACACAGTCAGTCACTCACCAACCCAACCACCCACTAGCAAAACCACCCGCTCCTACACCCATCCATCCACCTACAAACAACTCACCCACCCACTTTGAACAGCTAAACGAATCAGGTGAGTGAGCGGGTGTATTTTCACAGGTGTGCGCATGGCCTCCGATCTCTCGCCCCCTGCCGTGCACGTCTTTGACAAGAGGGATGCGTATCACAAATATTTTGAGAACGTTGGCTTGCACAGGGCGCCCTGTTTTTTCCTCGTGTTCCGGGCCAGCCCGAATCTAAATGTACATTGCAGGCTTTGAGAAAAGACAGACGGTCTTGGGGGAAGGGGATAGAACGGATAACAGTCGGACAGCCGTGCTAGGAAAGTATCCATTTTCAGACGAACCGTATTTTGAGAGCATACAGTTGAACCTGACCGGGCGAATATAT
>NW_004798167.1:103328-108439 GCF_000002075.1 Aplysia californica
GAGAGAGAGAGAGAGAGAGAGAGAGAGAGATACCCAGTGTGTGATCACATGCGTGTGTGGTGTAGCAGTTAGGCGCTTCGCCGTAGTTCGCAGAAAACAAATGCTCGATTCCATCTGAAAATGTATTTTTTACAGAGTATCTCGGCTTTTCTGCAAGGAAGTTGTATCCGTACAGTTCCGGTTGGCCTAGGCAAGGAGAGTCAAATCCCCTACCCCCACCCCCTTTCCACGATCTTAATTGTATGGATGAGGGCGTACATTTTCTTTAAGTCTGTGATCTTGTCAGTAACAAAGCCCAAGCGATCAAAGTTTCTGAGTTTACACAAAATCATGCTTGGCTGAATTGTAATCCAACTTAATCAGTTGATACGCAGAGAAAGCAAACCAAACTAATTTAACAGAAAATAATTGTTTTACAACTATATTTATTTATTGTTCCATTTTACATAATGGCTCTCTATTCATAGTTTTCATTTCCTCAGCCCCCTCAAATACGCATACGCATGTGCGCACACATATCACCTCATATAAACAAATACACACACACTTAGAAAGGCATACACATAGACACATGCATAAAGACATTTATAGGAACACACAGAGACAAACACTCACACACACGAAGACACTCACTCACCCGTGTATACACGCACGCACGCACGCACGCACACATAGACAGACAGACAGACAGACAGACAGACAGACAGACAGACAGACAGACAGACAGACATATATACATACATACATACATACACAGAAGGAGCCCGCGCTTCTAAAAACTCTGAAACCGTTTTAGAAAGAGTGCAGAGAACATTTTCATAAACCAGTCAACTGGATTCATGATTCCGATTTTTCTCACCCATAAGATACTGGAATCTTTGAGAAATAACAGATTGCTTGAATAAATAGGTATTGGGGCGAAAGAGACAGAAGGGAAATTGAAGAAGAAAAGATAAGAAGAAGAATCTGGCAAAAGTCGGAAAGACAATGTAACAGTCTTTAACCATCCAACAGGAACATTATAAGTACAAGTTTTCAAAGATGAACCCGATGAACCAATGGTGCCCAATTTAAGACCCCGTGTCGGAGATAACTAGCGTACCGAAGTAATAACGTTTTAAAAAATTCAGTAACAGCGACATGAAAGATAGCGCCAGAAAATGGAAATCGACGAAGTTAGAAAAATTCGGATAAACAGCGAAGAAAAAATTGAGACAGAAATAATAATATTGAAGGAACAATGGCCAGACGTAAGCAAAACACAGGCGTGGCGGGCATATATTTTCTTGACCGATAGAGGTCAGATAAGGGTAAGTGACATATCAAAAGACAGATTGCAGACAGACAGACAGACAGACAGACAAACAGACAGACAGACAGACAGACAGAAATATCAACAAGTAGACGGAAGATAGTTATTTAGATATATAGATAGATAGATAGATAGATAGATAGATAGATAGATAGATAGATAGATAGATAGATAGATAGATAGATAGATAGATAGATAGATAGATAGTTAGACTGATGGAAAGATAGATAGGGAGACAAACACATAATGTTCAACCATTTGTAAGGTGGGGTCACTATGAATAAGGCAGTAAAAATGGGCAATGATTAATGACCTCTCAGAGGATCGTTGGAGTGAGATAAATGGAACATGAATACGGAGCCCGGAAGTTCACATTAGAAGCAAATGGCGCTTAGCGATCTCAAACAGGTAGGAAAGACAAGTAGGGTCTAACAAAGAAAACAGGCTTTAAAAAACAACAACGGCAGCAATTAAAAAAAACAGTCACACTCAAGTGTAAATCTGGCAGTCTTCTCTGCGTCTGAAAATGATAAAAACGCGTGTAAAGTGATACTGTACTGCACCGAAGTACCTCAAAAAGGTGCAAATACACCTGTCTGCTCGTGTTCGGTCGCATGAAAATCGCAGGTTTTGTGTACCTGTTCCAACAGGAAATCCCCAGAAAGACAGCAATAGAAAAAGAAACAACAGAAAAGTATTGGAGAGCAAAATGGCTATTTGACAGCAAAGGGGGAGGGGGGGGGGTACTAATTAAAGGTTATACGAAACAAATCATATTATGTTCTTACTTTACCTTGCTACATTTCCTCTTAAGTTCTTGACCCATAGAGCACATAAACACAGCCGTAGCCCGTGAAAGACGAGAGTTCGATTTCCGAGTGAGCAGATTTTTAAATTATTGGGTTTTTTTTGTGCGTGGATATCTTAGACTTTCTTTTGGAACGTTGTTTCCCTCTAAGCCCGGGTTGGCCCTGATAAATAGGGTTGAATCCCCCCTCTCAACTAATTTAAATTGTGGAGATGAGCACGTTAAAACCAACATTTAAAAAAGCAAATAACAACCTTTAAAATAAAGAAAACGCGCCATACACTTCAAGTACAGCCCCAGATTCACATACAGTCGTAAATTTTACTTCAGGACTCATGAAATTTGAGGGTAAACGTACCTACACACCATGTCTACTTGTACAGGAACAACACAACTTACACAACTAAAACCACTCTCAAACTAACTATTGAGGCAATATGTCCCACCAGAAACTACGATGTACCGAGAATGAGGCTGCAATCAAAACGTCAAGCAATTCAGCAGAGAAGTTAGCTTCATTCAAAGTTTTCTCAGTATCAGCGTGCCACAGATTTTAATTAGCAATTAGACGTCGATTAATTTGAAAGTAATGAAGACCTTGGAAATATTTTTCAAGTAAGTAAGTCCCATTGTGGCCACGTAATATTACAGGGATATATACTTTTATCATTGTTCATTTTCTGTTCTACTCGTTCATTGACTCATTCAATCGCATACTCAATTGTACACTATAGAGAGAGAGAGAGAGAGAGAGAGAGAGACAGACAGACAGACAGACAGACAGACAGACAGACAGACAGAAAGACAGACAGACAGACAGAGAGGAGTATGTATTGTTGATTATGTTGGGATGGAAGTGTGAGGTGTGTGCTTGTATGTTCTCGTAGTGCGTCATCTGCGTTCGTGTTTCCCTGATTATGTTGACATTATGCTATAGTATGCAAACAAAATATTGATTCTTACAACCTGGCAAAAGTAGGCTATCAATTCCTTTCATCCTTTCAACGGAGTACCCGTAATGCTAACAAACATTTTCGTATAAAACAGGGGGGAAATAAGAAAAATCAACCCGTCAGAAGTTCTTCCGTACTTAAATACAAATCTTTCTCGAAAGTGGCGAAAAACAAAGTAGCTGGCCGTCAAGCGACTCCAAGTTAGCCAGTAGAATCACAAATGGCACAGAAAAGCGTCCTGATTTGCAGAATTTAAATCCAAAGAGGTTCGATTTCAGTCAGACTCAATCAGATTTAAACAAAAAGAATCTGACGTTAAGACGCGCTAAAGAGTACAGAACATGAACGACCTTTGGTTCTTCACTACACATTTAGCAATACAATGGGTCTTTGAATAGACGTAATAGAGTAATAAGCCATTTGTTTCAAGAGAACATGATTCTAATACAGATCCTATTTCTGAGAGCCGGATCGACTACTCAATGTCATCGTGGCCGGTCTCTGAATTTCTTGGAACCATGGCTTCTCGTGATATCTTTTGTTATAATGCTAATTCAAAACATTGGACATCTTCTGCTTCCTGCTACACGAACTACGAACAAGAACAGTTGGTCTGGAATTCAAGAGCAATGGAGTTCCTAAGATTGTTTACGATGGAAAGAATTGCACAAAAATGTTATTTCCTTTCAGAAATGTTAACAGTTGATACTTGACATAAACGTATGCTGAGCTCATTGTTCTCAATATACTGCATGCTTTTTTCCACAGCATTAAAGATGCTGGTGCTTTTCTAGACAAAACAATGGGTTCTATTTTCGTACTTTACATAAGAAGTATGTACAACACTTACATCTTCATCTGTAGTTGTCGTGATTGACTCATCGCGTTTAGACAGAGTGAGTTACACCATGCTTAATTGAGCACGAAGAGGACCTTCTTCTTACGAACCACATATCTCTACATGACAACACCCAAGCGAAGAGGTAAAGATGGACAAAGACTTCTTATAGAAATAACAGTGGAAACTGCTGATTTGAATGTTCGAATTAGGATTGCATTCTGGCAAACAAGCGTCATACCAACTGAACTGAAAATAGGTTCACCGCCATGAGACGCGTATCGGTAGAAACGTTTTCTTCTATTTCTCTCTCTCTCTCTCTCTCTCTCTCTCTCTCTCTCTCTCTCTCTCTCTATCTATCTATCTATCTATCTATCTATCTACCTATCTATCTCCCTCGCATCGGATATTGATGTATACCAGAAATTCTAAATAACAGTGATGCGACTTTTAAACATTCAGCTGACACATGATGGTACCTCATAAACTTCGCATTTGGTTATTCTTGTTTGTTTTGCTGCTTTGTTTGTTTGTTTTTCATTTTAAAAGAAATTAAATCAAATGACACGACGCGTTTCAGATGTGAAGCACATTGCCCAAAAGTTCGATTAAATAAGAAATAAGAGATGTAAATAACTGTTTTCAAATTGAATGACGCATGAACCTTGCTGCACTTTAGCAGCTGGCGCTCTTACTGTAACATTGTTGATAAATGCCAACGATTGGAAATTGTAAAAAACCAAAAAGACAGACAGCCACCAGTACCGGAAACCCCGAAGAAACACGGACAAGAGCAGCGAAACTCTGGCCGTCTGATGGAGTTGATGGAGGGAGCCACGCCAAAGATGGTTATCTGGCTGGAGTATCTGCTCCGAGTATCTGCCTGGCGAACTATCACCGCAATCTGCGTGCCGGGGCAGGGCTAGGGGGCAACAACAACACGCAGACAGGTGTCCTCAGCTGCAGGCAGGGGGCGCGGCCCGGGCCATACTACAGATTTCACCGGCCGCCACAGACAACTCAGGGATGTTCTACCTTTTTCCAAACGAATTTTATCTCAACAGGGACGCGTGCCCACTCTGCTGGGGTTCTTTCTCTTTCACTCTTTCTCCCTCTTTTTCACATTCTCCCACTCTTTCTCTTTCTATATTTGTCTGTCTGTCTGCTGTCTGTCTGTCTGTCTGTCTGTCTGTCTGTCCC
>NW_004798167.1:108563-110286 GCF_000002075.1 Aplysia californica
TCTCTCTCTCTCTCTCTCTCTTTCTTTCTTTCTCTCCCTTTCAGTATTGTATCATCACGATTCTGATCGGGTTTCAATTTTACATCCTGTATAAAACTGTTTCATCAAAATAAGCGACGGTATGTCCAACGTATCAACTTCTGTCTTTGATGGCACCATTAGTACATTAAACATAACATGATTTTCCCAAACCATCTGTCTAACAGGGATTAAACATCATTATGGTTGCACTCACCAAACGGCAGATGAGATTCACAGAAACGAAATCTTTAAAAGACAATTATGGAAGAGGAACGTGTAACAACATACATCAGGGAAGATTACACAACATTGCATTTGAAAAAAAACAATTACTGGAAGATGGCTTTAAATCAGAGGCAAGACCTGTACACATTTCCCAAACTCTGTAACATATCGTGCTTAAAATGCAAGCTAGTTTTGTTGTTGTTTATTTTTGTTTTGGTTTGTTTGTTTCGCTTGTTTGTTTTTCATTTTTCTCGAAACAACCCCAAGGTGACTTAGGCTCCGGTCACAAGCAACGATAAATTATATCAGTTTCGTCGTAAGCCAGAAATGTCCATTTTATGGAACTGTGTCGTCTGTTTCCACGTTCCAATCTATCGTCCAATTCTCTAACAATTGATAAAATTTCTTCTCGCATACAAAGAATCTTTATTTTTCTGACACACTTATTGTTCACACTCTATAAAAGTCGACACTCTCGAGCGATTTCTGCGCAAGGAGGGCGGAGGTCGCAAAGCATCGGGCCTGCCACGCCGCAAATGTTTCCATTAAAACTTTGTTGAGCCTGGACTGGGGCGGGCATTTGGACGGGTTCTGGCTGGTCTGCGAGCGATAGCAGCGCCCGTGCCACACTTTCCCCCCTTTCACCTTTCGCGAATTGTTTCCACCACTTGGCCCGTCGAGGCTGTAAAAGCTGTGAAGCAATCATCTCGGCTTGTATAAAACGTTACTGCAGAACTTAAAACAAAAACCCAGGGCCAACGTAGGTGAAATGAATCGTTCAGTCACCCCACATCTATTTGCTTATTTAGCTTTCAATGACGTCATCAAATTTCTTGAGCAGTCGCCAGATTGGGGATCTGAATGGCTTCTGAGATTATTTGGAAAAACCATGCGATATGGCACAATCCCCCGCAGTAAGCCCCTGAGAGAGAAAAAGTAGTCAATTTAATTTCCAGTCACAGGTATGGAAACATCAGTCTTGAAAAGCAATTTATCCATAAGGAAACAGCTTTGTTTGTCGTTAGCGGTAAGATATGAGCACCAAACAAAACAAAACAACACAAAATTAAAAGAGGAAATAAATTTTATGCGGAATTCGAGATGAATTCTTATCTGGCAAAGTCGGTGGGTCTTTTTAAAAACACATAAACATCAATTGATACGTGTGTATCCTTCTGTTCACACCCTCATTCAAAATGGTATTTTCACAAGACCTGGTCATCGATCACTCCAACTGGATGTTCACAGATTTGCGCTTTTAGCTTGAAATAATAACTGGGCTCCACAAAAGATTAATCATTACAACAGGTGACCATGCATGTGTGCGTGCTAATATTACTGAAAAGACATATTATTAAGTAATCCCAGGAACACGTACACCATTCTCTTTCTCTCTCGTTCTCTCTCTCTCTCTCTCTCTCTCTCTCTCTCTCTCTTTCTTTCTCTCTCTCTATTTCTGTCTCTTTCTCTCTGTCTC
>NW_004798167.1:111327-113322 GCF_000002075.1 Aplysia californica
TCTCTCTCTCTCTCTCTCTCTCTCTCTCTCTCTCTCTCTCTCTCTCTCTCTGCGCCTGCCTCACTACTTCGCTCAGTTTTCTACCACTAGTACTTACACTATCGCAAAAAAATGGTCTTTTGGGAAACAATTAAATAGGCTCTAGGCCACTCCACCCCCTCACTGTTTCCCCTTTTCAAACTTGCTGGTTGACGTAGTGCGCAATATCTGGGGGTCATCGTGAAGGGAGAATGGAGGGTGTGTCAAAGTGAGGCTGGTATGTCTTTCAGGAACAGGAACAAATCGGGATGTGATCGTGGTGATGAGCGAAGACATTGGTAGTTATACTTTACTTTTTCCAGTTATTTTAACTTGACCTTTGTCTCTGGTTTTGGCTGTTGGCCAGTTTGACATGGACTATGTAATGAAAGTGAAACTGAACCTGAGAGGGATCCATTGAGCAAAAATGTGTATTTAATACCCAGAATACCTCACACATTATACGTTTCGTCAAAGCTTCACAATAATAATATGGTACATTAAACTTGTTAGGGCGGCTAGGTTTCGTTTTTGTTGCTGTTTTTTATTGTTGTTTTGTTGTTGTTGTTTTTTTTAGAGGAGGGGGAGGGGTTCTTTCATGGAGGGCTAAAGTTACTGTTTTGGCACAATTTGGTCATATGCTCCAAAAATCAACAACGTTAGATTTTCTCGGTCACCACTTACTACGTTTGATACGGTAGGTTGAAACAACAATCAGAGTGCTGCTAAGCATTGCGGGGTCAGATTGTATATTTGCGCACGGAATGCGAAAGACCCTTATGAACACCAAGGTCAAATTTGATGAAGCAACGCATCGGCTATTTAGTTAGCTTTGATAAGAATTTCGAACGGCACTTGTTACACAATAAGGTCACACAAGTGCCGAAGATTAGAAGTGTTACAAGATAGTAACAAACAGAAAAAAGAAGGAGGAGATGTCAGGACGATAGATGTTTGATAGTAAAGAAGGAGCAAACCACATAAGAGCACCCACCAACGACTCAAACTATTTGGTATAGTGTACGCTGGTGCCACTATTCATTGATCCAATTCGATTCGATCTTAGTATGCAGATCGAGTTCATTTAGCCAATAGGAAACTCTTGTTCTGGCGGCCCAGCAAACGCAAATAGGAGGCTACCTGTTCCCAGAAAGCGATCACCCCATCAGCAGCATCTAAACTGACACACTCCTGATCAAGACACAGTGATACGACAGGCGTCTGTGTTGTAGTGGTTATGCGCTTCTCTATTGCACGAAAAAAAAAGAGTTCGATTCCCATGTAAAGAAGACTCTCTATCTAGCATCTTGGTCTCTCTACGGGGACTATGTATTCCTCTCAGCCCGGTTAGCCACGGAAAGCAGGGTAAACGTCAATATGTTAACTGATCTAAATTGTGTTAATGGGGGGCGTAAAACACCTAAATAAAACAGCAATAAGCCTTGGCTTAATTTAATAAGAGTCAAAATGTCCCTGATGCGTTGAAAGCAAAGCTTCCGCCAAGGTGTCCATAACCATTAAGGGCCAAGAGAGGTCATGCTGTGTAAACATTCAAGCCCAACAAGACACCAGGGACCACCCATCAAGTAGGCAGTGTAGGTTTTCAAAACTTTTTGCTAAATCATTGCTTGACAACTTTACAGGAATCCAAATTGATAATTAAGTCATAACCTTAAAGCACAGACGAGGCAATATGAATATGCTACACCACTGGAGACAAAAACTGAATGATAGCTTCGAGGATCTAAATCGGACTACTTAGTTTGCGCGCACAACCGGATCCACTGTTTGACAGAAATTGAAAACGACGACAACGACGATGACAACAGCGACAGCGACAAAGAAAAAGAAGACCAAGAAGAAGAGAAAAAAGAAGAAGAGAAACAAAAAGAAGAAGAAGAAGAAGAAGAAGAAGAAGAAGAAGAAGAAGAAGAAGAAGAAGAAGAAGAAGAAGAAGAAGAAGAAGAAGAAGAAGAA
>NW_004798167.1:117702-119602 GCF_000002075.1 Aplysia californica
CTCTTCTCAGACCCCTCTCTCTCTCGTTCTGTTTCTATTTTCGCTTCTTATTTACGACTCTCTTTTTCATTTCTTTACTGATACCCCCTCCCTCCCTCTCTCCTAACCCTCTCTCCCTCTTTCTCTCTTTCTCTCCCCCCTCTCTCTCCCATCTCTCTCTCCCCTCTCTATCTCACTTTTATTCTTTCTCCCTCTTTCCTTATTCGTCCCACTACATGTCCCTCATCATTTTCCGTGCCGATTTCTCGCGTGAATTATGGCAACAGGTTACCGCAATTACAAGAGGAAGAATGGAAGAATGCATCCTCGCCATTTGTCTTATGGGATCGAAAAAACAGCCATTTGTTATTGCCAGGAAGGGGGCTGTTGCCAAATACGACATTTCAAAGATAGTCAGGTTTTCTGCCTTTTACCAGTTTCCCCTCAACCTACCCCCCTTTTCGTCTTTTGATCATTAAGCTGAGGAGGAAGCGATTGGCTTTCGTTCTTCCTGCCCTCACCCGTGCCATTGACTTGATAACCTTAATGTGAATAGTGGGCCCCGGATTCTTTGTCAATAACTTCCACCAGATTTGAATGAGGTTCTTTGGTATAAGGCTGGACTAAATGTGAGGCTGATCCTTGTTTCTTTCAGAAAAAGTTTGGAGATTGTATAACGTCACTGTTTGTAGTTCTAAACGTGTATCCGCAAAATTCGATCAAACATTCATTTTGTTGTTGTCTCAAATTACGTTTAACAACCGTATTTACAATAAGAGATACTATAAATATGTAAAGAAGAAAAATATACCACACAATGTTTTGACCAAACCTTGTAGATAATATATTTTTCTTATTTTAAAAAAGAAATTACTAATACGTTTTACTTACACATTTTCTGAAAATCAATCTTCAATCACATACACGGCTAGAGTCGAACATCGGTGATATGGAGGGCTCAATGAAAAAAAACTTCGTGATGTTACATTTTTTTCAAGTTTGGAAACTAGAACTGCAGTTTACTACAGCAGCTTAACTAAATGCGAACCTATATGTGACATTTTGCTCTTAGAATTCCCCTAAAGTAGATAGTTGAATTTTGCCCGGCGGCGGCCGAAGCCTACCCTTATCAATTATAGACCACCAAGAGATCTTTAACGTACGCAACTTGCACTAGGGACCTCCGAGATTTTTCGTCCTTGTCCAAGAAGGCTAGGTGTAGATCTTTCCTGCCAGAAGATCAGGGCTGTGACTAAAAGACAGCAGTAAGAAAGAGCCAAGGATAAGCAGTAGAAAAGCTTCAGAAAGAGTCAGGAGCCCAGAGGAGAGGGCAAACGAGGTGAGGGGGTGGGGGCAAAAAGTGGTTACGAAAGCAGATGACAGAACTTTGTTGGAGAGCAGGAAAGGAGGTGATCGGAGACAGTTATAGAGACGAAAATTTTTCAGTCGCCTACTCGGATTCGAACCCAGGACCTTTGAATGAGAGGCGAACACCTTAACCTCTAGACCACGAGAGGTCATCTTAATGATAGGTGGTCCTCTTGCATAGTGTAATTAGAATATTAGCAAAAGCGCAAAAAAGGGTGGGGGACGGGGAAAGGAGTGTGAAAAATGCTTGTACATGTGGTTGTCCTGGACAGCTGGTTGAGGAAGTAGGTACTCGTATACATATTAGATAGATAGATAGGTATACACAAATAATATATTACATACACATAACGTAAATTATTTTATATATATTTATATATATAGTGTGTGTGTATGTGTGTGTGTGTGTGTGTGTGTGTGTGTGTGTGTGTGTGTGTGTGTGTGTGTGTGTACGTGTATGTATATGTCGTAATGTGTACTCGTATAAAACAAAATCGCCACCTACCATGACATCGCGGACTGGACCCTTGTGACCTCTGAGTACCCGGAGACA
>NW_004798167.1:122975-124625 GCF_000002075.1 Aplysia californica
TCATCATCATCATCATCATCATCATCATCATCATCATCATCATCATCATCATCATCATCATCATCATAGTGCGGTGCGCAATCAACATGATAATTAGGCAAACACAAACATTCCAGTCAAGCTCTATTTTACAAAAGAAAAAAAACCCCAAAACAATATCTTATTTGAATGAAAACTGAATGATGATTCCTCGCCAAGGTTACTAAACGAGATGCATTGTCAGTCGATTTGACATCCGTGGGAGTGCTGATGCCCTGACTGATAAAAATCATGGAACAAGTAGATGAATCGATTTTGGAAACCAGTTTAAGGAGGGACTGGCACATTGCCTGTGATTTAATGCTTTTCACATCCAAGACACATTCGTTACTACTTGCCAGCGACGCGGCATGCCATTGTTGAACCAGCATCGAAAAAAAAGCGGTAAAAACTGGAATTCCTATCCGTATCCGGCCTATTCTCCGTATAAACCTTTCTACCACAGCAGCGCAAACAAATCAAAAAGCAAGGCAGGCAAAAATAACCGTAATAAACTCCGTTGGCATAAACCTAGAATACAACAGTCTACGTCACCGAACATTTAAACAGAACCTATCCAAAAAAAAAAGAAAAGAAAAAAGAAAAACACCCACACGAAAAAGAGGGGTGGGGGGCGGGGGAGGGGAGAGAATAGGCGTAAAACCGCATAAAATCAGTGGTCATAAAGGTACACAACAACTGTCTACGTCATTATAATATGTTTCGCGGAAGTGGAAGCTTGCAAAGGGGCATACGCAGTTGTCAGTTCCGCACTCAACTCCGAGGGCAAAACGAGGGCCCTCCCCACCGGGTTTTAGGACTCTCTAATTTGATGGCTAGGCCTGGCGACATCCCGTTCTGTCAAAACAATCCTCTGCACCCGCGTGACGCAAAGCTAATTTTAGTAACAGCCTAATGAAGGCAGGAAGCTACAGGTCCGCTCCCTCCGCAGTCGAAATTCAAAGAACGTCATAACAAATTAGTGAAATGATAATACCAGTCCATTACCGATGGAATTCACAGACCTGGAAAGGAGGATTTTGCTGCTTTATCTTCTTGCGATAAAAATAGAAACGTTTTGCTCTCGAGGGTCTTAAAATGGGGGGCCTGCTGGCAACCACTTGGCCAATTCAATAAAATGTTACAACGCCTCCGCTTTTTGAAGGTGAAAGGAAATTATGTGATTTCGTCTGTCATCGCAGAAACATTATATGCCAGATGACACGAAAAAAAATGATCTGCTTACAGCAGGAGCTCCAGGGTTGTTGTTTTTTACGTCAAATAGATCCCCCCCCCCAAAAAAAAAATAAAAAAATGGTGATCTAGAAAACGAGGTGGGAACGTTGCGGTATTCATAACGAAAAACACATTTCTGTTTGTGAGCTAAATTGTTTTGTTAGTTGTTTTTTTCCATATTTTTCTCAGGAGCTGCTGATTATTTCAAAGACAAACCAGACACAATTAAGAGATTCATGTTAATGGCTTAATGGGATAAAAAATTCTACTATGTGTATATATTGCAGTTGTAATAATAGATTCAAACGCCCCCATGACCACGATTTAGATCATTCTCAGGCTGCTTTGACCCAGCCTGTCAGGGCCAACCCAGTCTGAGAATGATACAAAGTCCCC
>NW_004798167.1:125630-131417 GCF_000002075.1 Aplysia californica
TAATAATAATAATGATAAAAACAATAATTCTACTTAAATAGAGCATATCGACGCTCCGCTGCATCTCTATGTGCTTTGCAACTATTAATTAATTACCCTAGCAGATCCGAGAACACTCAGAAACATTCTCGGCTTCCCTGGAAGCATACATTTCAAGCAGCGAAAACACTAACAAACTGACAATTTAAAGATATTTTGCCGCCTTTGGCCCGATATCCATTCAATTCACACCTGGGTGAAGTGAAGAAAATTCGTGTTAAGTGCCTCTCCCAAGGACACAACGGCGGGCCGGAGGCTCGAACCCCTGAACTCGCAACCTCACTACCGATTCGAACTCACAACATTACGGTTGTGAGTCCGAGATCCTAACCACTAGGCCACCGGCGCCGCGAAAGCGAGAAAAGAGCGGCGGCCATGACAGTGTACGGTCTAAGATATTATTATTATTTATGTCTTTGGATATGATTCAGTGTACAAACTACATCTGGAATGTTGGACGTGTCAAAACTAGCCCAGACTCAGTGCAGGTGTTCGTTGCTGTAAAAAAAAAGACGAAACTTCGAGTAGATAAAATTCGCGTTTTATACACCGCCAGCAAAATTAAAGCGATAAGAAGCCAGATTACATGAATGCATTAAATGTACACTATGCTGGTATCCTTTAAATTATATCTCACGCGTTGGCTGCCCTCGAAAGCATGTAAAAATATTTATAAGTTCTAATTGCATGTGCCCAGATACAGAACATTTATTTTAATACAAAAGTGTCAAAGAGGGCATAAAGAAACCCCGCTAAGCAGAAAAGGCACAGCTCACACCGTCCATAAAAGTCTCAAATTATACAAACTGCATTCGGTTTCATAGCTCTTTAGGCTCACAATAAAGACGCTTCGAGGGAAACAGCCACCATTTAACGCTTATGTTCTCTTCTCATTCTTTAAAAACATAAATTTTGTCCCTAGCTCATTTTTTAAATCAAAATGACGCCATATAATTGGTAGAAAAAGGTGAGCCTGATAGTGTTAGGTATTACGTACATAATTATTGTTGGCTTAATTTATGTTGATTTATTAGACGTGTTATTAAAGATTTTTCAAGGTGGAGTGTCTGAGATCGTTCACTTTTCATTAAATGTTCAATTACCATGCATATTGAAAATACTCAATGAGCATGTTGATAAGTTAGCAATTACAATCAAGGCTTTAGAGATCTGGTGTTCATTTCCTATATTTTCCATGTATGAATGGGCACCGTTTCATAGACAAGCCATCTCTGTCAAAGACGCGTTATCAGAAGGACTCAGTGGTTAAAGACACTAAATGAAGGGATAAACGAAAGAGTAAAATAAAAATACTACCCCCCCCCCCCCCCCAAAAAAAAAAAATGTCGGGGACGTTATGGTGATGATAGTAGTGCCCCCCCCACCCTCCACCTTTCTCCCCCTTCCCCTCCCTCTCTTTCTCTCTCTCACTCTCTCTCTCTCTCTCACTCTCTCTCTCTCTCTCTCTCTCACTCTCTCTCTCTCACTCTCTCTCAATCTCTCAAGACCGACCGACTGTTCAATAGAGTGTAGCCTGTTCTGCTACCAACGCTACATCGAACAATCCAGACGATGATTAATTGATTTTGAAATCCTGTCTACTGCTAAAGTTACAAAAGTTCACCTGAAAATGGTCAGAATGCACCAAAAAGCTAAATGGCATAGCTCATGACAAAGTAAAGAACAATGACAATATGTTTTTCGTTGGTTTTTCATTTGGAAAGGGAAAAGGGGAAATGGAAGGGGGTGCCTACCGCAGCGGCTCTTGTCAGACATTTTCAAGGGTTTTTAAACGAGAGCACACTAACTAAAAAAGATACCGCCTGAAGTGCTCCAGAATATTAATCGACTGTTTAGCGTAAGACTCCACCATACGTCAATTTGAAAAAAGATGTATGACGGAAGTCTTAAACTGAGCAGATGATTTGCCTACATCTCAAAAAGACGTTTTCAGTCATGGGTGAGACTGCCGTATTGTCCGCCTGTCACTCCTTGACAAAGTCTACGAAAGACGAGTCTCAGACTTGTCTATAATATTACATCACACGCATTTCGTAATTTCTGGAGATCGAGTTTTGGCTTTTGTGCCTATTTGAATAGACCGTGCAGGTGGTCATTTCAGACAAAAATGTGCCAGGTAACGCTGGTTCGAGTGAGCTCTGCTTCATCTCCTTGTGTTCCCTCGGGTGCTGACTTTCCCTCGCACCAGTTTATGATTTTAATGTTCTTCCTTCATCAAATGCAAAGTTCTGCTGTCCAAAATGGATCTCATTTCTGGAATTTCTACGAAATATTACAGGTAAAGGTCGAGAGTGAACACTGGCAATTTTTAGCCAAAAAGGTAAGAACGTAGATCACCCTGGCGTCCTACCGGCCCTCCGCATTATTTATACTTCTCATCTACCCCTTGTTTCTCGACCCTTCCGAATCTATGATCCCACCTCGGGTGACTTCTCGCAACTTCCAGCCTCTCGTTCTAGGAAAACAGGCTCCACCGACGTTCCCTTTCAACTCGGATGTTTAGATGGTGCCACGTAAAGAGTTAGCTTGCAGTCCCAACAGTCGGCAAGCATCTCGCATCCTTGCGGGCCCTCCGCGATCAGAGATAGAGAGGAGTGTGGAGCAAAGGTTATCACGCTCAAATCGGAGCGGCAGATGTTGATACATTCTTAAATAACGTGCTCCGTGTTGATACAAAGTGGCTTCGCCCCGTAAGTGAAGCGGCTTGGCCCACCTTAGACGGATACCAAAGTCGGATCGCTTCGGGCGATATTCCTAGCCAGCTTCGTATTCGATACGATGTTTACACAAAAATGAAGTGGTATGCGCTTATTCGCCAATATCAGACGATGCAACCACTTTCTCTTCTGTGGCCAGTAATGGAAAATGATGGGGTATCTGTGATCGCAAAGTGAGACTAGGTAAAGATCAGGAACCTTGACGTAAGTGGGCTTAGGGACAGATGGTCCGCAATTGAATTGTAAACCACACACACACACACAAACACACACACACACACACACACACACACACACACACATACATACACCCATACACACCTACCCCACCTCTAAAGAAATTCAGCAACACGGCACTAATAATATATTTTTTTAAACGTTCCTAGTTAAACTTCACTCTTGAACGTTCATAACTTTTCTTTGCACTCGTGGCCATTGCAAGTCTGATATTGACGAATAATCAAATCCAGGGAGGGCAATTGTTTACTTGTCAATGTCGGCTATAAGACACTTCGTGCATGATGCCCTTCATACATAGCGTTAAGCCAATCTTTTTTTTTTAATTAAAAAAATATATCGATACAACGCCTTTAAGTAAAGAATAATAAATCCCTGCTGTGGAGTGGCGGCCCCTGACAGCAGCCTGAAAGCAGACGTTCTGAGTCTGCCGAGTTCCAGCCTTTCTCGACTGTCATTTTGTTTAATGCGAGTACGTCACATTGAAAGTAACACTATCACTGTTGTCAACATTGGGAAGATAGGAAATGCCATTACAAGCGTTTCGTTCGTCTCAACTCCAACCTTTTAACTCGCTGCAATAAGACATCTGTACGTGTTCATAGTGCGTAGCCTACATACGAGCCGTTGACATTGCGGGCAAAACACGTCCCTTTAGAAACAGTAACTCATTTTGAAGTTTTTGTGTGAGTTGAAAAATGAAAAGGGAGAGGGGGGGGGGTGTGATCTCCACACGCGAGAAATAAACATTTTTATCAAAGGAATGCTACAATTCTAAAGAGCATAAACAAAGAATTCCGTAAATAGTTCAAAACGTTCATTGTCAAATCTGGGCAACTGCTTTTCACTGCCTGTTCTGCTCGTTCTTTGTTAACACACTGTGTGCACTATTGTATCGACAGTCTAGAAGATTTCTGTATATAACATATATTTAGTATTATTTTTTTCGCCCCCCTCCTGCCAATACAGCAGTAATGGGTACCTGACTTCGAGTTGGGGAAGTTAAGGCGGCTTGGAAAGGAACTGCCTACCCTACCACAACATGTCAAGGGGGTTCTCGACGCCTAAAGGTTAAGGTGTTCGCCTCTCATCCAAAGGTCCTGGGTTCGAATCCAGGTAGCGACCGAAATATTTTCTTCTCTAAAATAGTCTCTTTTCACCTCCTTTCCGGCTCACTAGCAATGTTCTTTCGTCTGCTTTGTTTTCCACTTTTTGCACCCATCCCTTCACCTACTTTGCCCCCTTCTCTGGGCTCCTGACTCTTTCTGCAGCCTTTCTACTGCTACTCCTTGGCTCCTTCTTACTGTTGTCTTTCAGTCACACCCCTGACTGATCTTCTGGTAGGAAAGATTAACATCTAGCCTTTTCGCAACTGCACAAGGTCATATGAACTCGCGGGACACATTAAACATTTTCAGTTGGTAGGAAATTTTGAATTTTGTCCAGGTGGCGGACGAAACCTACTCTTATCGATTTTAGACCACCGGATCTTTAACGTGCGCAACTTGCACACACGGGACCTCCTAGATTTTTCGCCCTTATCCGAGAAGGCCAGATATAGATCTTTCCTATCAGAATATTAGAGGTGTGGCTGGAAGACAGCTGTAAGAAAGCGCCAAGGAGCAGCAGTAGAAAGGCTGCAGAAAGAGTCAGGAGCCCAGAGGAAAGGGCAAAGGAGGTGAGGGGTAGGAGGCAAAAAGTGGAGACGAAAGCAGACGACAGAACATTGCCAGAGAGCAGGAAATGAGTTAAAACGAGACACTTTTAGAGAAGAAAGTTTTTCGCTCGCTACCCGGATTCGAGCCCGGGAGCTTTGAACGAGAGCCCATACGATATGGGCGAATGGTTAGAAATACATTTTGAGAGAACAGCTTTTCGGGGCTTTATAAGGTTGAGGGGGGGTTCTTGACCAGCAAATCCTGGAGTGCAGTGCGGGCGACCCTATTTTAACTTCTCAATGGGTATTTTTGAACATGTGGTGTTTCTACGGGGTTATCATTCAAAGTTGAAAGGGGCGCCAAACACAGACAGCCATTCCACGCATTGCCAGACAGCACGAAGAGAATAATATGTTACAACCATAAAACACTTTCTGATGTGAAGGCGTTGCAAAAACAAACAGCATCAACAAAGACAGGTACGTCACGTAGCAAAATGTCGAGAGCGTGAAGAGCGTTAAAAACTCTTTAAACAAGAACACAAAACTTGCATGGAGGGATTCGAGCAAGGGTCACCCATACCACCTAAAACATAGCCCAGGATGATACCAAACTGAGCTAAAAACCGTGCACAGCTGGCTAGGATTTCGCTAGCTCCCTGACATTTGGATTAAAATTGATCATGAATCTCTTCGGATGATTCAGTAGCCTTTCGTTTTACTCGTCGTGTTCTTTCCGTCAGTCTCTCTGACTACCAGCCTGTCATTTTTTTTTATATAAAAAAATAATTGGTAAGTGTTTTACGGCGCTCGCAACTGCATGAGATCATATTAGCGCGCGGGACACACCAAACATTTTCAGTTCGTAGGAAATTTTGAATTTTGCCCGGGTGACAGCCGAAGCCAACTCTTATTGGTTTTGGACCATCAAGGGATCTTAAACGTGCGCAACTTGCACACTTGACCTCCGAGATTTTTTGTCTTTGTCCGAGAGGGCTAGGTGTAGATCTTACCTACCATAAGATCAGGTGTGTGGCTGAAAGACAGCAGTAAGATTTAGGAGCCAAGGAGTAGCAGTAGAAAGGCTGCAGAAAGAGTCAGGAGCTCATAGGAGGG
>NW_004798167.1:132380-133545 GCF_000002075.1 Aplysia californica
TCTTCTTCTTCTTCTTCTTCTTCTTCTTCTTCTTCTTCTTCTTCTTCTTCTTCCACAGTCATGATCGTTGTTGTCGCAACTGCTGTCATCGTCATATCCCCTGATATCCCCAACGCCATTACTGCTTTCGTGCATGCCTATAATGGCATATCTTGAAGATACCTTCTATACTCTTCTAACAAAATCTCCTACCTGTACATGTTGTTTCAAAAACTGCTGATGAAGAGTCGGTCAGAGAATTTTAAGTCTTAAAGACGGCTAAGAATGTCTTGAATTAGTTTAATTCTGTTCTTGCATAGGAGGTGAGAAGTGTGTATAAAACAAAAAGGAGAGTGAGGGAAGGGAAATATAATATACGGGTTCAAACAAAAGAATATACGAGTACACAGGCACACAAACTGACAATCAGACAGGTGCACCAAAAAACCCCCCACTAAAACTAACGCTGACAAAATAGTAGTACAGAAATTATAATTATACAATAGGAAATGTACAGATTCAATTGTTGGTACACACCTACCGTCTGCAAACAGCAAGACTGACAAAGAGACAAACACGTTGACCTACGAATAGGTCCACAATGAAGGCGTGGGGTCAGTGTAGGGGGTTAGTGTATCTAATAGTATCATGTGACAGTGTGTGTGTGTATGTTATGTGTGTGTGTGTGTGTGTGTGTGTGTGTGTGTGTGTGCGTGCATGGGTGTGTGTGTGTGTTTGTTTGTACTTTGTGCCTGGATGTTCTATGCCGAAGAGGGGGCGGGGCGTTGCGAGAGAGAGAGAGAGAGAGAGAGAGAGAGAGAGAGAATGGGAGAGAGAGAGAGAGAGAGATAACAGAGGGGGAGAGAGAGAATGGGAGAGAGAAAGAAAGAGACAGAGACAGAGAGAGCTAGGCAGATAGAGAGAGATAGAGAGAGAGAAAGAGAGGGGGGAGAGAGAATAGGAAAGAGAAAGAGAGAGAGAGAGAGAGCGACAGAGACAGAGACAGCGACAGAGAGAGCTAGACAGATAGATAAAGATAGAGAGAGAGAGAATGGGAGAGAGAGAGATAAAGAGAGAGAGAGAGAGAGAGAGATAATAGAGAGAGAATGGGAGAGAGAAAGAGAGAGAGAGAGTGACAGAGACAGAGGCAGAGAGAGCTAGACAGATAGAGAGAGAGAGAGAGAGA
>NW_004798167.1:136187-141227 GCF_000002075.1 Aplysia californica
ACAATTTTCGAGAAGACAATTTCCCGTCGCTACCCGAATTCGAACCCGGGACCTTTGAATGAGAGGCGAACACCTTAACCTCCAGGCCACGAGAGCCCCCAACACATAAATGAAAATCGTATTTAAGACCAAAAGTATTATTACAGTGGCAAAACGAAACTGGCTGGTTTGGCTTGATTGGGGTGGGGGGTGCTGAAATTTTAAATATTATATTAAAATTAGGTGTGCTTTAACAGAACGACTGTAATATTTGTTCCACGCTTTTCTATAAGATGTATTCCTGTTGTCAGTCTTGCTTATTACGAAGACAGATTCTGACTCAGCCTTGGTACAAGACAATTGTCGACGTGTAATGGCTGTGTTTTCTGCACTGCAATCAAGGGCAACAACAAACAAAGTACGTTTTTCCAATGTCTACAGCCGGAAATCTCCATGATTATGAAAGTGACGTCAAAGATATCAACTCCATCTCCACCTCCCAATCAGTTATGGTCATAATTTGATGGTCGTGTCAGAAAGCCTTTCTTTTGGTTTCCGATAGCTATCTAAAGACACACATGACAAAACCCCCTACACGCCAATGTTGAATAAAAATCTATGTTCCTTTAAAATCGTTATGTCTCCGAACCGAACAAGATTCATTTAATTATTTTCTTCCGTGTAAACCTTCTCCTCCTCCTCCCCCTCCTCCTTCCTCTCCTCCTCCTCCTCCTTCTTCTTCTTCTAAAACCTTTTTATACAGCGTCAGGAATACTGGGTCTGTTATAATTATCTGTTGCGTTTAAATCGTATTTGTTTCCTTATTTTCAGCTCAATAATTGTGGATAAAGTGGGTTTTGTCATGGAACCCTTGGAAGGTGAGCTCTCGGTTTTATCGCAACCATCCACGCGCAGCCTCCTCGACAGGTCGCACCGGGCGAACCGTGAGCCTATACATCACGAGGGGTTATTGTATCAGTTTTCATTGATACAAGGAACGTGCAAAGGGGAGCAAATCAGGGACACCAAAGTGAAAGGGTGACTGTAAAAATGACAGACAACCCCAAACGGATTGCCGGCACACCTGTGTTGTGCGGAGAGCAGGCCCCTGAAAATAGAAATCTTACGAGGAAGACATAAGTCAGATGAAAGAGGTGATAGGGATACGGTAACAGGGGAGGTGCACGTTTCCAAGACTTCAAGACAGACAGAAAATTGGTCCGGTGGAGATAAGAGATACAGCAAAAGTAGGTGCTTTGAAAGCTCAAAGTGTAAGGAACGTTGTCGATTGGACATTACAGCGCTATCGACACGATTAGGTTATTCAAGAGTCGGGGAACGGTTGGGTTAAAGGACAGATTCGAACTGGTGCCAGGCAGAAAAGAGGCGCAATTAAACTGTTGTGAAACCTCAAAAATCTCCCTGAGTTTTGATTTATGGTGCTATCAACACCAATAGGTCACCAGAGAGTCTGAGGTCACCTTAGTGCATAGGAACTGGAAATAGGGCTTAATAAAGAAAGCAAAATGGAAAAAGGTTAAAGTAGCAAAACGGTCCACGGTTCTTCACCAAACATTCTTTTCGACAGTTTTGAGGGCGTGCTGCCAGTCTTGTCCAAGCAGAACTGCAGGGCGGATGAGATTAATTCGAACTCCGAACAGGGAATCATTCTTTTTAAAAAAACATTGCTGTGTGTGGGGAATTTTCGAGGTTTATCGCCCACTTGATCCATTTAATCAAAGACGGGCGGGTGTTTCGCCCCTATAAATAATTTTACAGAGTTGAAAATAGAACAAACCCTTATCAAACTAATCGAAGATTAATGCATATTCATCCCGAGTGTGTTGTATCTATGTTGCAGTATCTTGGCTAGACGTAGCTGTGATGACCTGCACATGAAGAAGCGACGAGACTCAAATTCCCGAAGTCAGATGTTCAGATAGAAATGTAAAAACATGCATCCACATATAAAAAGTCTGGATTGAATTTACACAAGCATGGCATTGAAGAGTAGATAACTGAGGACTACTTAACACATTAAGGCCATTTTCTGAAGTGACCTGTTCTCCAAAATTGTTCTACATCACAGACAGGAGTAATGTACATCCATAGTCCGGTTGGATGATAGTTTGGCCAATAGAACATGACCACAGGTGTTGGCTTCAAGTGTTGTACAGATCATAATTTAAAACCATGTTTTCTCTTGTAATACTGATAGCGTGTGCATGCAGTAGAATGTAGAAGAAAACGATCTGTTGGTATCTCTTATTGTTTTTAGGTGATTCCCAAGATACTTGTGGAGTATACTCTATACCTAAAGTGAGAAATGGGTGCTCTCGGGGTCTAGCGGTACGGCGTTTGCCTCTCAATCAGAAGGCTCCAGGATAAAATCCTGCCAGCGACGAAACTATGTTCTTCTCTATGTGCTCTCCATTATCTTCCTTTCGGTTTCCCTTTTCTTGTCCTGTTGTCATCTGGTTCGATCAATACACTCCCCCCCCCCTCATCCCCTGGCCTCCTCTACGCTTCTCTCGCCGTTATCCTTGACTCTTTCTATTGCTATTCCTGGCCCCTTCTTACTGCTGCCTTTCAGCCACACCCTTGAACTTGAATATCTAACACCCAGCCTTCTTACTGCTGTCTTTCAGCCACACCCTTGAACTTAGGGTAGGTAATATCTAACACCCAGCCTTCTCAGATTAGGGCACATAGTCTCGGACGTTTCTTGAGTAAGTTGCTCACATTAAAAATCCCTTGGTGAACCCAAAATTGATAAGTCGACTCTGGCAGCCACCGGACAAAATTCAAAACTAATTCCTACCAAAACTGAAAATGCTCTAATCAGAATAAATAAACATTGAGTACCTTTGAAGGCAAAATGTGGCTGCCTGAAGGCAACGGGCTCTACAAAGTAGAACCAAAGGTCACATATGTAAAAATCAGTTGCACTGCAGGTTGAAAAACAAGCAGTCGACTACCCTGAGATCTAGCAGGGGAACACAACAAGTAAGGAGACGTGAGAAATGTCTATCTTCTCTGAAATTGCATACACTTTATAGGGAATCTAATCAAGGACTCCATCATAGTCACATTTTGCAATATTTCGAGCTACATATTTGCATTTTATTTAATTTTCACATCTTTCTCCACATTGAACCATATGTGTCATGACGCAGTGGAATCAGGCACTCGTCAATTTTTGGGCATATGGAGTTATTGGTGCCATCTTAAAGGTTGTTCCTATGCCTTGCTTTCAATGAAAAAAATATCCATTTACATGGAATAGAAGTTGAGATATTTGTAATTTAAGGAGGTAGGGTCGCCTGGTTTCAGAGAAAAAAATTGTGAAAAAATGGACGCCAAAGTTTGGTGACTTCCATAGGTTAAAAGTCCTAGGAAACTGCAAATTTAAATTTGTTGCGCCTTTAATCAACGCTTTTCCATAAAATCCACACATAAAAGAGACTTTGAAAGGACATACAAGGTGTTGAGCCAAACAACAAAAATTCGAAAACAATTTCCAAACTGGCCAAAAATTCCAGATGAAATATTGCACTCACAGGTCAGTTGTGGCCACGGCAAAGAGGTGGTCAATCAGAATCAGAGCAGACACAGGCGCGTCAAAGCGTATGGTCAGCATGCAGTAAAATGTAGGCCGTCTCCACAAACGCACAGACTTGTCTTCAGAGCCAGAGATCCTAAGCACAAATAGAAATTTCGGAAATGGATTAAATTTAATCATATTCAGACCATTATAAATAGAAACTTCCTTCCATCAACATTAGCATACACTTGAAGTCTGTCTCATACATTATGATGCACAAATAAGAACAATTTGGGTGTCTTTTTATTTATTAGTTTCTATTGAAACTCTTTGAAGTTGAATTCCTTTCATGTTTTTTCTAGGATTTTTCTCTGAGACATTTTATTTTACCAAACTCCTCACCCACTCCTCCTCCACTCCTTACACACACACACACATACAACACATCTCTTTTTTGCCTCAAAAAAAGAAGTAAACAAGACGGAGTGACCAAAAGAAACTACTACTTTTGGACCACAACAGACGGTACAAGAAAATCAAAATAGACAGCCTCTCTGGTGAGTGCTTTGTACACCACCATTGTCACGTGATCTGAGTGTACACACACAAGAATGATAAGAAGTATAATCATATAAAGTAGCCATGCTAGAGAATGTATCACTTGTTGCACTCACTAGTTTTGAAATGCCTGGCAAAAACTTCCATTTTCTCAACACTGTGTGTTTGTACCTGCCTTACTTCAAGAGGCTACATAAATTTCCGACCAAAGAAACTAAATTATTACTTTTTTCACACATTTGTTGGGCTTCAAAAAATCTTAAAATTGATACTCGCATAGTCTTATATGGTCAAAATGCAGCACGTGACTCATTCTGTCAAGTCACTACAATAAATATGGAGGTGAAGGAGGAAAAGAAAAAGGAGGGGGCCGGGAGGAAGAGATTGGTAGTCCTATTAATCTGTCATATAGAGTGAAAGCACCTCTTGCCTTGACTATTCTTGTCTTTACATCTGAGTCTCTTCCTCCAGCATTGTCTATATGAAGCTTAGTAGTCATATTACGTTTCTAGATTACTGGTTTGTTTGACTTTCACTAGATGGGGTATGTCTGTATGTCTGATCTGTCTGTCTGTCTGCCTGCCTGCCTGCCTGCCAGTCCATCTGTCTATCCGTCGATTTGTCTGTCTGTCAATCTATTTATCTAGCTATTATGTACTCACAGAAGATCCCCATTGAATGCCAAGCATGTGATAGAATCAGTATGGCCCTGGAGAGTGGTGATGTTTGTGAACTGCTTCATGTCCCAGATCTGTCAAGAAAGTAAACAAACTGAAGGTAGAATTTTACTAAGAATTTGAAAAAGTAGCGATATAATTGTAATTCATTCTTTTTTCATCTGAATCTCAACAATATAACATCATTCAAAAAAGCAAATATTCATCCATATGTGCATTTGCGGATCCGTTTATCAGTGTAAAGGTCTTTCTCTCTCTCTCTCTCTCTCTCTCTCTCTCTCT
>NW_004798167.1:141377-152043 GCF_000002075.1 Aplysia californica
CCCCGCCCTCAACCCCCAAGAAACCAAGAAAAACCCACAAAAAAGAGCAAACAAAAACACACAAAAATACTTATTTTCGTACCAAAATGAGACAGTCCCAGGATCCTGTGGCCATGATATCATTGTCAAACTGCACACAACGAATTCCACCCTGTAGACAAAAAAAAAGAGAAGAAAATATCTGTAGTCATGCCATTAGGGAAAACAAGGGTCAACCATGCCATATATAAAAAATGAGTACGACAGTTTTTTCTGAAGAAAGCTATTAATTCAAAGTTAATTAACTTGCAAATGAATCACAAATTGGTGTGGCATAATTTTAAGATTTTTTAAAGTCTCACCAATTTACACTCATTTCAGTTTAACTGCATAAAGAATTGGAACAGCCTAAGGATTATTATGATAAATCATTTTGCTTTAGAAGCTAAAATTATACTTAACTCTACTGAAAATAAAAATAAGCAGGTAACTTCAATGGAACTTTCTGTCTCTCTGCATAATTCTATAGGTTTACCGTCCCTTACAACCCTGTTATGTTATTTAAAAGACATGACCTCTAAATTTAGCATCCATTTCTTGTGTCTCTCTATCTTTTTAAAAATATTTTTTTTTTATTCAAACCTTCGACCGCTATGACTCAAGAAACATACTTTGTGACCAAGGAATTTGTGCAAACTTCGCCCACTCCGGACATCCCAAAGTCGAATCTGTCTGTCAAGCCCACAGGTTACTAAGCGACGGTTGTCAAAGTACAGGCAAGAAATGCAGTTTACATGACCCTGAAACACAAAACAGTTTTAAACACTTATAAAACTCAACACAGATTGAAGTAAAATCAAGCCTTAACACATAATGAAATAAGTACATACGAAAATTGACCACATACTTTATATCAGATAATACATTATAACGAGAGTGCAGTGGCGGAGCAGTTAGTGAACTCGTCTCCGAAGCAGAAAGTTCGGGTTCGAGCCTCGTTTCAGACATGGATTTTTTTCGCCCCCTCCTGCCCACCCAGCAGTAATGGGTACCTGACTTCGAGTTGGGGAAGTAAAGGCAGCATGGAAAGGAAATGGCCACCTTACCACAGTATGCCGAAGGCCCAGCAAGTTGTCTCACTAACAAGGCAATCCCCAATTCCAGATCGGATGCGGGAACAACATTTTTACATTATAACACAGTCATTTTAATATCAAATGGGATGAAAACAAACTTTAGTCTGACTAAGCAGAAAACTGAACCGAAAAATTGATCATATTCAGTAATTAAAGAATTAACAAAAAACTCAAGAAGTGAAAATTTGAAACTTAAAATTCAGCTACATTCTATGAATTCAACGACATCCCGTCCTACTCTCCTCTCCCCTCCCCTCCATCTCTCCATCAAAAAAGGCTATCAAAAAGACACTTAACCTTTCAGTTTACTAATTATTGTGCAATACATTCCATGTCACTGTCAGTCCGTTTTTATGCATGTTTACACATTTCTGTCAGTCTATCTCTTTCTTCAGAGCGCTATAAGAATACCTATTGTGAGGCATCGTAGTGAAATCAGGCGCTCTTCAAAATGTTTAAATCAACGAAATCAGCATTTTTTTTTTGCTGATGGGCAATTTTTTTTTAATTTTTCCTTTTTTTGGCTCAACACCTTTTATGTCCGTTTAGAAAACGTTTCATCTTTTATGTGGATTTTATTGAAAAACATTGACTAAAGGTACAAAAAATGTTAATTTTCAGTTTCCAAGGACTCTCAAGCTATAGAAGTTACCAAACTTTGGCGGCCATTTTCTCCCTAATTTTGCCTCTGAAACTAGGAGACCTTGACCTACTTCAATCGCAAATATTTCAACTTCTATTCAGCATAGATGGATAATTTTCCACTGAAAGGAAGGTTAATGAACAGGCTTCAAGATGATACCAAAAACACCACATGCACAAAATCTGACTAGCGCCCGATTCCACCATATCACGACACATTTATGTATCTATCTTAAACATTATTATCATTACTCACAATTGTCCATTTATAACTTATAAAAAAATATATATATGTATATAATATAATATATATATATACATACATGCGTTTGACAATGGGTCTGTTTAGGAGGGAAAGCATATTTCATGTGTTTCAGTACATGTGTGCGGGAAGAGGATATCTGTGAGAGTAGATGTGTATATAAAGGTGTGTGTGTGTGCGTGTATGCGTGTGTGTGTGTGAGTGCGTGTGTGTGAGTGTGTGTGTGTGTATGTGTGTGTGTTAGTGTTGTGAGAGTGTGTGTGTATGTGTGTGTGTTAGTGTTGTGAGAGTGTGTGTGTATATGTGTGTTGTGAGAGTGTGTGTGTGTGTATGTGTGTGTATGTATGTGTGTGTGTGTTTGTGTGTGTGTGTACGTGTGAGTGTGTGTGTGTGTGTGTGTGTGTGTGTGTGTGTGTGTGTGTGTGTGTGTGTGTGTGTGTGTGTGTGTGTGTGTGTGTGTGTGTGTGTGTGTGTGTGTGTGGCGAATCATCAAACCAATGTGCTAATGCCTGAACAACTAAGATCTTATATCATATAAATCTTACCTTTCTCAATCTTTCTCCTCTTTTATCTTTGTTCTCCTTTCTTTCAGGGTGCATTGGTTCATTAAGAGGGTAAAACATATTCATAATCACATTTTTAAAAAGTGTATAATGCTTCTGTAGCAAGTATAATTTAATAGGACAGGCCTCTACAGAGTAGTTAACATTTCTATCATAACAAAGATGATGTGACTCAGAAACCATGGGAGTAGTTACCTGCAACCTCCTCATCCTCTTCACGGGAATGAGCTCACCGGCATACAAAGTAGTTCGCATGTAGTCAGCGTAAGTCTCCTTTGTCTCCCACTCAAGGTTTGTTCGACTGACCATCTTTCCCTGTGTAGACAGTAACCATACAGGGTACATTCCTTTGCGATGACTTTGACATCAAATTGCTTTTCTACAATTGCAGAAAACAGGTCTCTCATACCGGAAGTTCATTCATTAGATGAAGAACTATCAAAATAGGTTTGCAAATTTTGATTTTATGACCCATTTAATGACGTTTTTGTCATTTTTAGATTTAGCACCAAAAAAAGGGCCCCGGCGTAGTGGGTTTACCCCCCTTGGAGATAAAGCGGTAAAGCAGATAGTGAGTTTTTAATGTCTTCTTGGTTTGAATTTCGCTTTATGAAACCAAGTGATGGGTTAAAAGTTTTAAAAATGGGTAATCAAACAGGAGTTAACAGTGACAAAGATAAAAAGAAAACTAGACAAGCAAAACATGAATGAATACGGTAGAAATGTTGGCCTAGCATAAAATGCAAATATGAAAAATGATGATACAAGCCACAACATTATTTTTTCTCTACAAAAGTTGCTTAATTTTATTTTGATAATTGGAGTTCAACTACAAAAATCCTTATTCAATTTGTGGAAAGTTCATTATTTAACAAAGCTCAGAAGCATATATATTTGACTTACAAGGATATCCCTACTCTGTGACAGGTCAGTGCGAATGTCTAGAGCAGCTTCTTTCTCTTCTTCCTTTTTAGTCGAGCGAGAGGAGCCTTTCGATGATCTGGACAATGAAACATATTATGGAGGTGGTAAATTTAGGGTTTATACATTCTTTCAATTCAGAACCATTGACTCAACATCCAACTCAGATCAAATCCAGTCAAGGTGATGGAGGTTACTAAAACTCCTAAATGAACCAAAATAAAAAATACTCTACAAGAAATTTTAAAATGGGACTTCCACAATTCAATCCAGCATGAAAATAACTGGCCTAAAGTGCACCCAAGAAGAAAAGTAGCATCATGAAAACAAAACTGATTGCAATACCGAGTAGAGCAAATCATTGTCATAGAAATAAAGTTCTGGAGCACATGAAGTTTCTTTCAGAATAATTTCGTTTAAAAATCTTATCCTGTTGTCATTGTCCCTGGAACTGTTGTTGTAGTTACTGATGCTACTGTTGTTATTATTCCAGTGGCTATTAGATTTCCTCTTCCAGCTTGATATTGAGTTGTATTGATATAAAGAATAATGATTAAAAATCAATCTTTTGAAATATCTTTGGAGGAGAATCTCTTGAACTTGATTCTAAAAATTATTAATTCTGCATATATAGGATCCACATGTCTGTAAAGGATAAATGTTTCTGAAGGCTAAAATAAATCTTATGCTTTTGGATCAAAACAACACCAAAACCAAATTTTGATAACTGAACATACCTTCATTACGTTTTCAAACAAGATTATCTAGACCAGACATCAAACAGTATTAGCCTGTTGAACCCAGAATAGACCGTGAGAGTTCAAGATCATACATAAACAGGTTTCACAAAGCTGTATCAGTTCTGCCCTTGTGGACAAGGGACTACATATGTTCAAATGTTTTAAGCCCAGTTGGCCAGATTTTTTCAGGAGAGAAAAAAAGATTTAAAAATTATAATGAAATTATCTATTTTTTAAATCCCTTTTTCATAAGCAACAAAATATATCTTGAGAACATGCAACTGATACCATGAATTAAGAAACTGCAACAAATTTTTTTTTTTTACTTTTGGGCTTAGTACATCTCAATAGCTGACCAACTAAACCCGTGGTGATGCAGCATGTCACTGTTGTGCACAATTCAAGAACCTTCTAAGGGGAAAAACTTACACATTTCTACCAGTGGAGCTAACAGCTGGAGTAGCCTCCTCTGTCAAAGTATCGTGAGGCGCGAGCCTCTGGGAGATGCTCTTTCTTGGCGTTCTGCTCCAGTGGGCTGTAGGAACTGAGATTTATTTGAAAAAGAATCCAGTCAAAACAAAAGAGGGCAGTTGATTTTTCTCAAATGTTCCTTTCCTAATTACACATCAAAACGTTACATTTTATTATTTCAAGGGAAGAGAAAAAAATATCACTGAATAAGAATGTGTTTTTCTTCCTTCAGTAACAACAGCATGAACTAAATAATAAAAGTTGAACAATTTTAACCACATCTAAAAATACAACGATAAATTTTGGCTACTTATACAAATGAAAAACATATAAATTCTAATCTGACATGGTCAATCAAGTTAATAAAATAAAACATGTCCTAAATGGAAGCATTATTTTACAAATGGCAGTTACGGTAAAAGACAACATAGTCGCAATATTCATTCAGTCCAACATCTCTTCAATATGATATCTTTCTTCTTCAGGAAAAGAGAGATTACTGTCTATTAAAATGAAAAAAAAGAAAGAAAAAAGACTATGTGGTGTAGCGGTACATTGAATGCAGAAGATGCAAGTTCAATTCACAACAGGGAGTAAGTTTTTAAATGGAGTATATCTGTCCATCAGCTGGGACGTTATACCCTACTCACTCCAGGGCTGACTCAGACCGGTAGGGTTAAACAGCCCGAATCTAAATTTGTGTCGGTGGAGGTGTAAAATACTTAAATTTATCATTACAAAGGAAAAAAAAAGAAAAGAAATACAATAATAGGCTACCTTGGGGTTCTTCCATTTTAAGCATGTTGTATTCCTCTAGCAAGGGAGCTAGGTCCTCCTCAGAGAAAGCACTGTCCATGTCACTCCCGTCTCTGTCCAGCGGCCTTGACCCACGCCGGCCTGCTCCTTCCTCCGACAGTTTACGCTGGTCACGTTGTTCCAGTCTCTCTCTTACACCTGTATTCAAACCTAGAAATAAGAAAAATTGTCTTTGTTGTGGATACTTGGCCATTTTCTTTTACATTGATAACCTTTTTGGCAACCCGGCTGGTGGGGGGAGGTTGGTCAAGAGTTTCGCACGGGAAACTCGAGTCATGAGAAAGTGAGGCTCGCGTGAGCTTAGAGCCACAGAGTCACTCAGTCAGTCACTCATGGTCAGTCACAAGAGAAGGAGGCTCGAGAGAGCATATAGCCACAGAGGCTGTCACTAATAGTTTAGTCGTGAGGCAAGGGACTGAGTCAAGTCACAGTAAGGAGAATCTACGACACCTGTTTGTGAATAAAGTGTTCAGTCTAAAGGTAGTATGTCGTATTCTAGTTCATTTAATCTTTCATCTGTGTATTTTTGTGTTGATGGAGTTCGAATTAATTTTCAATAAGTCATTCGTTGGAATACATGTATTGACAGTGTTCCGTAACAGTTATCTTTGTTGTTTTTTGTTGTTGTCGTTTGTGTGTGGCCAGCAGATTCAGGGGGTAACCGAGTCAGTAATAATTTCTCTGTTGTACCTATCAGTGACCCTGAGATATGAATTCTCGCCAGAGCCACCATCCCCTAATCGCGTGAGCCAGTCTAGTCTCCCTTAGTCCGGTGCATATAATTGCCATGGAGCTGGGTTTTTTGGGGGGGTTTTCTTCCAGTTAGTGTGTTTTCTTTATTGCAGTTAGTGTAGTTATTTTGTTGTTGTTGTTGTTGCTATTGTCCTTTAAATTAATCCAATGGCCGCAACCTTTTTTTCAGTTTGATGTCACTTTGCGGAGGGGGTTTGTCACTTGTAGTTGTTTTGCTTACCAATACAGAGAGGAGAGCATAAAGAGTGGTGTCCAAAGAAAGGGTTTTCTACAAGATTCTAATTCTTCATGTGGAGGGGGAAGTAGGACTTAGGAATGCACAGAGAGACACAAAAAAACAAACTGCAGTTCTCGACTCTGTTATGAGAGTCAAAATGAAGGAAGCAAGAAGGAAAGAAAGCAATGATGATACACCTGAGCAAATAAATATAACACATAATGTACTTGTTTGCACAATAAGATTGCTTATGTGCTCTTGCATGTCATGCCATTGCACAGAGCAACAAATATGTCATCTGGAAACATCAGACAAGATAAATAGAGAAACATCAAATTCAAAAGATTAAGTTGTTTTATTTAATCCTTAAGATAAATTCTTTTCACTGCAACACTTGAGTTAGAAACAATACAATGACTGCTATATTAATATTTATGCTCTAGACTTTTCATTGTCATTGTACAGGTTCAGCGCCCCTTTTGACACAGTTAGGTTATTTCAGAGGTGATACCTCCGAATTCAACATCCATTTCCAAAAGGATCAACAAAATTGTTGGAGAACCTTAACCCCCTTCCCCAAAATAATCCAGGTTCAAAACATCCAATATTCAAATTTAATCAATTAAAATATACAAGGCATGATCTAGTATTTAAAAGTTATAAGCATGAGAAATTATCTGATATTTCACGTAGTTAAAACTCATAGTAAAAAAGGGAAAAAAAATTATACTCACGGATTGTAACTTTTCCTTTGTCCACCTTTCTCTTTCCATCCACAGTACTCTTGGGTTTCTCATGAAAGTCTCCAGCTGTGGGTCTTATAATTCCTGTCCAAATTCTATCGGTGCCAATGGAATCTTCCTCCTCAGCTGTTGAACAGTTATGAGATTGTAAGATGGGTAAGGGAAATTAACACAGGGAGACATTCCTCAGTAGTTAAGTTTAGTTTAAGTAAGCCTTTTACACCACTTGCAACACAATAAAGTCATATAAATGCCAAGGATTAGTGGTGCTACAAGAAGAGTAACAAACTCAAAGAAGGATGAGAGATCAAGACAATAGATGTTTGGTAGGAAAGAAGGAGCAAACCACACCAGAGCACTTGCCAATCACCTGCTTTCTCCAGCAGCGTCAGAGAACTTGAAAACAAAACAACAACCAAAAAACCCCCAAAACCCCCAATAATAACCTAATTGTGCAAGTATTTCTCCAACCAAACAGGCTACAAAATCATGTTTAAAACTGATAAACATACAATCAATATGTGTTCGTACAACTTCTTCTGTCAATCAAAAGTGAATGGGGTGGTTAATTCAAAGGGCGGACTCTATTCTTTCCTCCATTGTCTAATCCATGTTGACTAATCTGCCTTTGTGGATATCATTGTCAGACGTTTTTGGTACATTACATACATATAAATTTACCATCAAGACTATCAAAGTCCCTCTCAAACTAAATTCAAATGAAATTCAAAGAGATTTTGAGAAAAAGTTAGAGTACAAAATTTGGAGAGAACCAAACATATGAGATAATAAAAAGTACAAAGGGAACCAAATCAAGGAGAAATCACTCCTTTGACCTAAATTCAGAGTGCATTTGCTCAGTAATGTTTAGGAATGCAAAAATACAAACATTTATTTCAAGGGCAGACGAGACGAGTAACATACATAAATGACATTTATAAGATTGAACATTGCATCCCAAGTGATCGTTTCTTCGCATTACTAGTATCCAACAAATACCAGCTCAGAAAGCATAATTAAACTGGTCACAGTCCAATATGATGAAAAGTTAGCTTCATGGACGAATGGAAAGTTTTTCCCACCCCTATATCAAGTCTTTATCAAGACAGTAAACTATAAGTCGTTTCTTTGCCTGGAGAAAGTCTCTCCATGCACAACCATACTGAAGTCACCACCTCCGCTGATAAAATTCATGTGTTTCAAATAGTAATTATTTGATAAACATCTTTTGCTCATACTCTTTGAACACAAAACATTGAGTCTTGAAAGATACCCGGCCTCAAACAAAAATAAACAGTTTCAAACGCACAATACTATATATGTCGTTACCAATGATGTGCAGACCATTTTCTAAGGTCAATCAAATAGAAAAGTGAACCCTTTTTTAGTTTATAACCTTTGATGCCATACATAAGTGATGAAATGAGGAATTATTTTAAAAGATCAAAGTCTTGATAACCTGCAATGGAACTACATGATGTAGAGTGACTTACCTTAACAATTCGCTGGATCAAGCATTTAAGTAGGTTTGACTTTGAGCAGAGAGAGGTTTACCAACATGGTAACGGTCAACAGTACAGGAAAGAGTTAGACTGACAGACAGACAGAAACACCACAGGAAGAGAGAAGAAACACATCCTACTAGTGATGCTGCACCCTCTAACCACCCTGTAATATAATAGTTTCTGAAAAAAAGTCAAAGTATGATGATACTTTAGTAAATAATGCTGAACGGTGCAGATGTGAACCCTAACCTGGTAAACCATCAGTGAGAGACTCGTCAGTTTGTTCCAGGCTTCCTCTCAGCATGTACATCAGATCATTGAGTTGACAGTAAGCCAGTTTCCAGTCGACACTCATGCCTTGTTTGTTGGCTTGTTGGATCAGCTCTGGTAGATTCGACACTCCTTCCTGCTCACCTGAGATGAAAAAAAAAAATATATGTGAGGCATGCTGACAAAATGAGTTACTTCTTCCAATCCACAAATGGAGATATTGGCCAAAAATCAACCCTAGGGGCAAATTAATTGGTTTTCTATTGATGCAATATTCTTTAAGTATAACATGCCTTTCCTTATTTCATACTTATAAATTGTAAAAGCTTAACCTATAAGCGTGATGTATCTATTTCCACAGGGCTCAAATGCGAGAAACAACTCATTTTGTCAGCACACTTCACATATATTAAAGATCATTCTAAGAGATTTTTGTCTTTGTCGGAACAAAACAAATCATGAGTCATTATAATCATGAATCTAAAAAGCTATCAGCACATAAGCATGATTTAAGTGCAAGAAGAACCGACACAACCCTGGTGGATAGAGGGCAACAGCAATCCAGTTGAGAATTTGTACTTGGGCCGTCCACTAACAACGCACATGTACACTCAAGAAAGTTCAGAACCAATTTGACATTTAATGGGATTACTTTTAAATGATACAAAAAAATAATATGTTTACTAAAGTATAGATAAGAAAGAAAAAAATCGTCATCCTTTCAAAAATGTATAAAACCCTCTATCTGCCTCGTAGAATGAGAGAGAGAGACGAGGGATAGAGAGAGGGGGAGAGAGAGAGAGAGAAAGTGAAAAAGTAAAAGAAAGAGAGTGAAAAAGAGAAGGAAAGAAAGATTCAAGTAGGCCATGCTGCCTCGCATAATAAATGAGATGGACATGAAACAACAAAATGTCCCACATTATGATATTTACCAGAGAACAATTATGAATTGTTCTAGATAAACTCTTCTTCTGAAGAACTACTTACCCATTTCCAAACATTTTAGAATCCACAAATTGTCAATTGCACAGAGGTAGCGCCATCTCCTACACACCTGGATACAAAGGAAAGCAACTTTTCTTTAAGTTCAGAATACAACTAGATCTGTGTGATGTATTGATGTATTGTCAGAATTTAAGAAAAAATTGATTACAAGATAGCTAGTATTTTGAGCATTTCTATAAATGAAGCACCAAGAATATCTGAAACTACTTTCACATCATTCAGTAGGAGAAACACAGCTGAATGGATAAAACAGTTATCGTCCTTCATTTATCTGGTGAAGCATTTTGGAAAAAAAAACTATAAATAAATATTTTTAAAAAAATAATATTTAGGACCAAAATAAAATAACGCATAATATTACTACGAGAGACCAAAATTCATTGATAAATGCTGCAGAAATGATTTAAAGATTACCTGTGAGGCCTGAAAGATATCCCGAGCAGACAGGAATGAAAACACATACAGCAACACTTTATCTGGAAGGCGGCAGATGTCTCTGGAATCTTGAAGCCTTCAGGGTAACAATAAAAGGTAAAGTTCTTATTGATATATATAAGATCACACAAACATGCACACACACGTACACACACACACACACACATACACACACACACGCACACACACACACACACACACAAACACA
>NW_004798167.1:152143-166632 GCF_000002075.1 Aplysia californica
ACACACACACACACACACATACATACATACACACACACACACACACACACACTCCTCTTTCTGTCGCGCTCTCCCTCTCTCTGTCTCTCTCTCTTCTCTCTCACTCTCCATCTCTCTCTTCCTCTCAGCCTCACTCTCTCTCACTCACTAACACACACACAAACACACACACACACACACACACACATACACATATATATATATACACACACACATGCAAGCAAGCATGCACGTACATACGTGCACGCACACAAACACACACACACACATACACACACACACACATACACACACACACACGTACACATACTATGATAAATTGATGTAGAAAAAAGGCTTGAGAAAGGATGAAGACAAAATTATGGGAAGAGAATCGTTAAAGTCTATGGCAAAAATCACAACTTGGGGGGCAAAGGGGAGAGGAGGGCGCCAAATTATGACGCCAACCATCTTCATCGAGGCGAGGCTAATATAATAATCCTTTACTTTATATTTCAAAGGCAGCCCCAAAATATTGGCAGAAAGACAAACAAGACATGCAATTGTGAAAAGACAACGTTAAAAACTATAAAGCATCTTGAAATTGCGCATTTTGACTAACAGAGACTAACAGATCTTGTTTATGATTTGAACTTGTCCGAAGAGAATAATAGATGTACGGACATGATGCATACCATTTATTCTTCCAATATTTTTCCAGGAAGACCAGAATATATTGATATAAAAATGTGTCACGACGCAGTGGAATCAGACGCTCGTCAATTTTTGGGCATGTGGAGTTATTGGTATCATCTGAAAGCTGATTTATTTGCCTTGCTTCCAATGAAATAAATATCCATCTATCTTGAATAGAACTCACGATAATTGAGATTGAAAAAAGTGAGGTCGGCTGGTTTCAGTGGTGAAATTAGCGAGAAAATGGCCACCAAAGTTTGGTAACTCCAATAGCTAAGAAGAGTCCTTGAAAACAAGAAAATTACATATTTTCAGCCTTTAATCAATGTTGTGTAGTAAAATTCACATGGAAATGTATCTTTATATGGACATAAAAGAGGTTGAGCCAAAAAATAAAAGATCCATTTAAAGTTTCCAAACTAGTGGAAAAATGCCTGTTTCTCCGATTTCTGTATTTTGATGAGCGCCTGATTTCATCACGCTACCCCACAAATTTAGGTAAGCAGAACGACTTATTTTCCCAAGCCATATTTAGAAGCAGGAAAACTTACTCATTATGATGATTACATTATACTTAGTAAAATGAGAATCACATTTGTTTCAAATAATTCTTTTTTGGGGGGAGGTGTAAGATTATTATTCACATTATTATCAGGATAATCTGTACAGAGCCTGTGGGGTAATTCTTAAAGATATTTAGAGAGAAGCATCATTTCATTACTGTCTTTTCTAGTAAGAGTTTTACAGCACTTGCAACACGGCTAAGTCATAAAAGTGCAGAAGATTAGAAGTGCTACAAGAGAGTACAAACACAAAAAAAGGAGGAGAGATCTGGACAATAAATATTTTGATAGGAAAGAAGGAACAAACCAGAGCACCCGCCAACCACCCACTATTGGGTGCATATAGAGAAAGAAGGCTAAGTCACTTCAGAGGAACAATTAATACAGACGACAAAGCAAAACGTCGCTCAACCATGACCCACTTCAACAATCATGTAAGAGACTATTCCTGTTTCTACTGAAGATAGAAGACACAATAAAAGACAAAGTATGAATAAAAATCTAGTTGAGAAAACAGACAAAAGTGAATAACCCGAGCAGAGAAGAGGTGAAGGTGAGTCACAATAATGAAACTTTAAAAAATGAGAAAGATTGATATAATTCATAACATCTACCTAACAACATTATGATGATGATGAAGATGATGATGATGATGATGACGATGATGATGACGATGATGATGATGATGATGATGATGATGATGATGATGGTGATGCTGATGACGATGATGATGATGGGGAAAACACATATATGAAATAATTGCAAGTTCAACATTTCTATTCTAAGTCAAACATGAAAACCAAGAAACACAGAACCTATACATAATGTTTAGAAACATCTCACATGAAACCAGAGCACAGGAGGTGAAATACAATGATAAAATATTACAAGTATTCATAAGAAAGTAAAGCAATTCGACACTTTCTTTCACGTCGACGAAAAGAACAACTATGGTGAACATCCTTCCGAAATAAAACATTTTAGTCAGGCAACAAAAGTGATATCTAGAATTACCATTGTAATCATATGACTAGCAGCTAAGACCAAAGCTACCATGTAGTTTTACTTTTATGATGTCACTGGTTAATGTCAGTGAAAGTAACAGGTCTACAAAGACCTGAAACAAAATGCTGAATGTTTTTCTTAATATACATACATACATACATACATACGTACATATATTACATGTATAATAAGTATATATACATACAGTTAAAACTGTCCAAGATCACCATCAATCATTAAGGGGAAATTTGGTTACATTAGTCAGTTTCACATCATAAATAGTGTCCTTACAATAAAGAAAAATTGCAAAGGGGGAGTGAAGGGAAGCAGTCATATATATACATAACTTTCTTGGACAGGTGGTCATTAGAGAAGGTTAGACTGTACTATTTTTTTAATATTCCCTGCTTTGAAAGGGTTTCTCAGTTTGAAAAAATCAGTTGAAAACCAGCACAGACATAACAAGTTTAGCCATAAGTACTTCTCAGATAACAGAAACAAACAATAGTACCGAAGAATGTTTAAGTATAAAACCTTAAAAAAAGCTATGACATCAATCTTGTAAGTGCATACGTAAAGAAAACCATCAAGAGGAAGTTCAAAGTGAATGGTGACGGAAGAAGAATCAACAAGATGATAGAATCAGACAACACATAACCAGAAAACCTTGAGGTAAAGGAGAAAGTGACACAAGTAAGCATGCAGTGTCTTCTACCCATGGTATCATCATTTTCATAGAAAGACCCACCCCCCCCCCCCCCCGCTTTCCCCAACCCAATCTATTTGAGTGCAAGAATTCAACACATTCAAAAGATTACTTAACCTAAGAAAAGTGAGATACATTCAGACACTTGATTTTGAAAACCAAAAGAACACTGAGGAGGAGAGATCACCTTTTTCCAAACAGCCTTGATAAATCCTTCAGAAATAGAATAACAAAAAAATTGCCTTTTTTGTGAAATACAGTAATTGTATGGAAAAATGCTAACCTAGAGCGTATTGTTCATTTTATATCAGACCATAAGAACTCTTCCAAGCACAATAGATAACCTGGTATGTCTTGCTTGGGAGGATGCAGAGAATAGATTACCAGGAAGGTGTTATAATTATAGGGATAGCATTGACAGTTCAAATGAGTTTGGGAAATTAGCAAGTTTTTAAAAAAAAACAGTTGTCTGATGTTTAAGAAACCTTATGTCACATTCTCAGAAAACTCGTGTCTAAGTTTAAATGCAGGGGAATTTTATACCAAAAGTATTTACAAGATGCCTTATGCTATTACTTTCACGGGCCAGATATTGATAACAATAAGAGTAGACTCAACTAGTGTTAAAGCAAACAGAGAGTGTGCTTCATACAGACCAGTTTCTATGGTCATGCATGAGGTTATTAGAACTTACAATAAGCAACAACTAACAAAGTTATGTATAATCATCCCTGACAGATTTGATTCTTTAGTTATTGCCTTTTACATGTTTCAGAGGTAGGATAATAATAAAAGTAATAGCAAGGACACTTGCGATTGCAACAAAAGAAATCACCTTTGCTTGATGTGCCACAAAAAAACATCCAGTACATCAGCAGAGCACATTTTTGCCACTTCTTTGGTAAATGCAATCCTTTCAAAGTCCTCCCATTCACACATCCACTGGGAAGGAAGCAAAGAAATTTATTAAGTAAAATAGGGAACAATGAAACTTTAAGTCTGACATTATGATTTTTTAAAATGTTAGTCTCAGCTATATGTAACTCATCTGAATCCCCACAAAGAATAAGACAATGGCATCACCCACAGTAACCTCTGAAAACTTTGTTAAAGCATTTGTGAGGCAGTGTGGTGGAATCAGGATCTCGTCAAAATAATCAAAGTGATGAAAATTGCATTTTTCCGCAGGTTTGTGAATTTTTATCAATTTTTTTTTTTATCTCAACACCTTTCAAGCCCATTAAAGAACTCATTTCTGTGTGGATTTTTCTGAAAAACGTTGACTAAAGGCACAAAAAATGTAAATTTTCAGTTACCACGGACTCTGAAGCTAAGGAAATAACTAATCTTTGGCGACCATTCTCTCTCTAATTTTACCTCTGAAAACAGGTCACCCCCACCTCCTTTATTTGCAAATATCTCGATTTGTATTCCAAATAAATAAATATTTTTTTCCACACAAATAAAGACAAGTTAACAAGCTTTAAGATGATACCAATAACTCTACAAGCCTCAAAATTGATGAGAGCCTGATTCCACCACGCTGCCTCACATTTACTAGCAAATACGAAGACAAGAAGAGCAAACAAAGACATCATTCAGGGTACTACAAAACAGTGTTAAAAGCATAACTTATCCTTCATTCAGTTCAAGCACATTAATGGCAACAGTTATTTTTTGTTTTAAACTGATATTACAACTAATCATATATAGCAACTCTTAGAAAACAGACGTCTCAAACTAAAAAAAACTCATAAAATGCTCAAATCCCGATTACTCACATCCCAGATAATCAACAGCTGTTCTTTGAAGTTGCTAGCCAGCTCCTGCTTCCTAGCCTGCTGGAAGACTTTGCCTTGTGGGGGTTGTGCAGGCCACCAACGGGAGTTCTTGTAATATTTTTGAAGGGGGATTGGCAGAAAACTGAAATCCACATGCTTCTGGAAAGAATCAGCACCCTCGGGATGCTGCATTGGACCTGGGAAACAACAGAGATTTTGGCTTGTTTTGATCGGCTTTTTTTCTCCTTCTTTTGTATGAGTGTGACACCCTTCTAGTCACAAATAGGTCATTTTGAAGGTAGAACACAAACAGCGGGTGTAAAAAAAAGGAGGAAAGCAAGAACATGCAGCACACCAAAGTGGACATCACTCCTGAACATCTATGCACAGATTTTCAAATACATTTGTTATTCTTATTTGTCTTACTGATGCACCTCTTGCAGATCTATAGCTGACCTATTCATCCCCCCACCCCCCTCCCCTTCCCTCGCCTACCCTAAAGCTGAAAGGACACATGCAAACTGACAGCTTCGAAGTCTATGTAAATTAAGCAGTATTTTCAGCCTCCTTTTTTCACAAATGTTTGTACAGTGGAATCCTGTTATAACGAGATGGAGGGGACCGGTGCGAAATGTCCGTTATAGCAGGATTCTCGTTACAAGGGAACCAGTAATAAATTCAAGGGAAATAGTAAAGTAGGCTTAATCTATGAGTTTGGCGTTCCGTTTATTTCTTTTTGTATTTTCCCTGATGATGATTTTGTTCATCATGATCTCTAGGTCTTACTTGATAAAAAATCGAATCAGGTTTCTTTCTCTAGCACTAGCAATGTTGACAAATCGGCCTTGGGGATCAGAAAGAAAGGGCTCTGGCTCTAGGCTAACTCGCCCGCTGTGTTGTCCCCCACCCCACCACACCTTGTGGTTCGTTGCGTCTGCTTGCGCACGTCACACATTCACCCCATCCATCTATCACAGCATTGTGACCTCTCCATCCCGCACCAGAGAAGTGAGAGGCATGGTATGTCTAGATAATCTAGACTGGGCTGGCCTATCATGTGATGCGTTCTGCTTGTCTGCGCATGTCACACCTTCCCCACTCATTCGCTTCGGCCTTCATTGTTGGTTCGCGTGGGCTCTCCCATTCCTTGTTTCGCTGGATCACCGACAACTTTCTCAACTGGCAAGGTTTTATAATAATGTTTAATTGGTCTGTGCACTGCGCACAGCAGCAGCAATATTCCGTTATATACGACTCGCGTGACGGTCTGATTGCGTTATAGCAGTATTTTATTTACAAAGATAAAGAAGGAGAAAAAACGGGGTTTTAGAATAGTGTCTTTATAACAGACTTCTCGTTATTTTAGGACTCGTTATAAGTGGACTCCACTGTATCACAAATGCTCTTTAATGTTAGGGTGCCTGCCTGAAGTTTTACAAAGAATATGAAGGAAATAATGAACAAAGAGGGCTGAGGATATGTGAATAAAAGGAATATAAAACTATTTATATACTCAAACTCCTTGTCTCGAAATTAATACTAAGGTATTCTTTATATTATTATCCAATCATAAGTGAAGCAGACACACTCAGTTAAAAACAGTTTTTTGCCTTTGCTTTTCAGCATCTTAGTTATCAGTACTTTATGTCACAATATCTCATTCAAATGTGGAAATCTACTGAACATCCAGCATTTAGAGAAATAAACTCTGTTCAACCTTTTCTTTTCCTTGACCCAAACTCGAATTTTTTTCTTAAATTGTATTCTACACACGAGAGGTAAAAAATAATGAGTACTCATATATTGCTTTGTTAAAGGAGACATTCAAATATTGGTTGTTGTTTCTTTCTCTTCAACATTTGACATGTTGTCTACATTCAATCTGGCAGCACAACTATAACTTGAAAGTTGTTTCCCAGTTATTATTAAGGTTGTTTGCTCATTCAAAGATTTGGCATTTATTATTCAAACTGAAGTTTTGTTTTAACATATCAGTTGATTTTTAAAAGAAGACATGAACAATCAAAACATGCGATAATGGACTCTTACCTAGTACAGCCAACTTTTCACGGTCAAAGAAGTCTGTGGTGGTAGCTGCCGATGAAGCAAAGGCACTTCGTCGAAACTGACTAGACTGGCTTGGCTCCCGATCAAGCCAGCTACGATATGATTGAGAAGCAAATTCCAAATTGCCACCAAGAAATTTTGTCGAAGAAGCTCTTGAGCTAAGGGTGACTGGTCGAGACTTTCTCTCACTTGCCAAAGACCTGCTATCTGTCTTCTCAATTGATGAAGATTTCCTATTTTCCTGACCATTGAGAAAGTCAGACAAAAATTCAACATTATTCTCTTTTGATTTTAAAATAAGGTTGTACTCTGTGGGGGATTTACAATTGTCCAGTTCCTTTTGCTCATTCATCTGCATTTCCTCGTTACCTTCCTCGGTAAACGACTTTGATTTTGACAGGTTAGAGCCTTCTCTTGACGTGCTGAATTGGTTTGTGTCATAAAAGGTCAGGGCAGAAGCATCATTTAAAGCTGATAACATGATTGAACTTGACAGTAACGATGCATACTGGTCAATAGGCTCTGAGACAGGTTCAGCAGTGTGTGCACCTTCTTTCTCATGCGGGAGTGGGAACTCCTTTGGGCCTCCTGTTTGAGCCTCATGACTATCAGAATGTCTCTTTGACTCTGGGGCCTTATCACTGGATATTACAACAGCAGGTTTTCTTAGTGGCTTTTGGTTCACCTGAGAAGCATCATCACTAACAAATGATTTGATATGTTCAATATCTGCCACATTGTCCAATGTATCAGCTAAAAGTATTGACTTCTTTTTGTCTCTGGAAAGTGTTAACGACCTGCTGACTGGTTTTTCCTTTTTTGGCTTTGTGACTGACCCCTTCTTATCTTCCTTGAAAGGGGCAGATGGATATCTCCCTAAAGATACCGTCTTGTAATCTCTATGCCTTAGAGGTTCCAAAGTGGTTGACAAAATTTCAAGCTGATTGACAGAACATCTGAAACAAGAAAAACAAGAAGAAAAGTGATTGAGGTGAGAAACTTTTTAATACCAGTTGCATCATTGTAAAAAATCATGAAAGATGTCTTTAAAAAACATATCAACCCCCTCCGAAGACTGAATTATCTTGTGACGGTGACAGTCACATTATTAGGAATACTAATTATTGAACATAATTCGCTTTATTTTCACTAAGTAACAATACTGGCATGCTTGAATGATACAGAGACAACATAATACTGTCTACAAAATACTGTCACATAAGCCAACCACTAAGTTGAGGGCAGGATGGGCCAAGCCCTACAAAACTAAAGATCATTTTCACTAATAATGGTCTAAAGCACAAAGAACAATTCCTCTAAATCTAGAAAAGTTTAGGCATGAAAGTCAGACTTTAATAGAACAATATCTAATACAACATCAGATAAAAGTAAAGCAACACCCCCCCCCCCCCCCCAAATCCTTGTACTCGAGCAGCTTCGTCATCACTTACAAGAAAACAATCTGTTAATGCCATTCCAGTCTGCCTATCGAGCTAACCACAGCACAGAAACAGCACTTCTTAAAGTCATGAATGACATGCTTACTGATTGTGATTCATGAAAAGTTGTTTTGCTGAGCCTTTTAGATCTATCAGCAGCTTTTGATACAACTGACCATCACATTTTATTGAAGCGATTGGAAGTGTCTTTTGGATTATCCAGGACTGCCCTTAGCTGGTTTTCTTCTTACCTGTCAAATCGTTACCAATCTGTTTTTATTAAAGGGCTTAAGTCATAAGATCATGCTCTTAAGTATGGGGTCCCCCAGGGCTCAGTCCTCGGTCCAGTTTTGTTCACCATTTACAGGCCTACTCAACCACTTGTCAAAGAAATAGTGAAATATGACTTAAAACACCATTTCCATTGTGATGATACCCAAATTTATGGTTCAACATTGTTTACCAACTTAGATGAACTTGTCCATCGTGCTGAAAATTGTATTGCCTTAGTGAAAAACTGGATGAACAAAAATAAATTGATGTTAAATGATAATAAAACAGAAGTCATTCTGGCAGGCAATGCAGGGTGTGTTAAGGAGGTTGACCATGATCACATTAAAATTGGTGATGCAAAAATTTTATTTTCAAGAAAAGTTAAGAATCTTGGCATCTATTTTGATTCTAGTTTGTCAATGTCGGCTGAGGTAAATCATCTGATCAGCTGCATGCATTTAGAAATAAGAAAAATTAGTAAAATACGTCATCTGATCAATACCAAGTATACTGCTTTACTAGTAACTAGCTTAATTTTATCAAAACTTGATTATTGTAACTCCTTGTTATCAGGAATATCACTGGAGAAAGTTAAAAGACTTCAAACTGTCCAAAACAATGCAGCACGTTTAGTTTTACGGAAAAGAAAGCAAGACTCTGCTAAACCTCTTTTACGAACTTTGCATTGGCTTCCTGTTGAGAAAAGGATTGTGTACAAGTTGGCCACCATATGTCACAAATGTTTGAATGATAATGCACCATCATATTTATCAAATCTGTTAAGACTGTACATTCCAACTCGCAGTTTAAGGTCATCAGCTGACAAAAAGAAATGTATTTTACCATCTATGAAACTTAAAACAATGGGTGAAAGGGCATTTGAATTCCAAGGACCAAAGATCTGGAATGCTTTACCAAGTACATTGAGAGAAATCAAATCTTTTGATTCATTCAAATGTCAGCTGAAGTCGTTTCTGTTTTTAAATTAATAAGATGAATATTTGGAATAATTTTCTTAAGTCAGAACACAACGTTTCATGTTACTGTTGTATGTTGTACTGTATTGTAAAGTGCTCAGAGCCTGTGTACTTTATCCGGGGTTGAGTGCTATATAAATGTCATTTATTATTTATTATTATTACTCACACAGCGGAGTGGTTGCAGCCAATTGTTTCCTGTTCCTGTAGGACAAAGCACCAGTCCCACTAGTACTGTGACCCATATGATGAGCCTGGATGTTATGCACTAAGTCAAGCAGTTCAAAGGGCGGACGGGCTATACCTTCCTTTTACCCAACATGATATAGGCCTACCTGTTTGCTATGCCACATAGGAGAGTTCTTTGCTGCCATGGCCGCCATGTTTCCATCCATTGACACACTGTTCGATAGATCTGTTCATTGTTCATGGACCATAAGTTCTGATCACTATAGCTGTCACTTTTCCTGATAGGAGGTAAGTTCCTGACACCTTCAAAATTCCCATAACGAAGTCCTTGTGCTGGTTTTATAGAGTGCGATCTTGTAGAATCTATAGCTTGAATTGTGGATGGCATCTGTTCAAAAGAGAAGTGGGAAACACTTTTTAAAAAAGGACAATCTAAACAATTAAACTACTTTCAAAATATGAAAGGGGGGGGGGGGGTACCATTCTCCAACTGATGGGATACAGCTCACAAACAGCAACTTCTCTGGAAGTTGTACATGACATCCTTTCCTGTGTTTGCATATAGATCCACACAAACATACACACATACACATTTACTAAAAGACCAAGAGAAGGAAGAGAGAGTGAACGAGAGGGACAGAGAAGAGAGACACAACAGACAGATAAACAAGCTGGCAAAATGCATGAAAGCACATATGACAAGATCACATTATGTCGAAGTCACCAATCATAGCATAAAATGCATTGCATATAACACACAAATGTAACGGTTTCAACCTATTCTTCACAAATCAGTTCCCTTACACACAGAACACACACTCATACTTTAATGTAACCCATCAGAGCTGTAAGTGTAAGGTATGTAAATACCCGCTCTCAGCTCAGGGCTTCATCAGACTGACTATTTTCCTCATGTGCAGTAGTCAACAGTTCAAGAGGAGAAATAGGTCCCTTTAGAAACTTGCGACAGTCACGATGAAAGTGAGAGTTCACAGTACAACACTGATTAACAGATGGACAAGAGGGCTTGGAAAACAGACAGAGAGAGATCCTGAAGAAAATAGAAACAAAAGAGGAGAGATTAAGATACTTAAAAATGGCAAAAGACTAAATAAACACAGAGACAGACAGGCAGCCCACAGGACAGACAGAGACAGTAAGAAAGAAATGTAGAAAGAAGTGAGTAAAGGTGGATAAAAAGATAAAATCAGACAGAAAAAAAGAAAAAAGGATAGACAGTTAAGACAGACAGACGCATAAACTGGCTACCATGTGCAAGTGATCCGAAGGGTCAAATCGGCGCTCCGCGATCTATACTAATTTATCCTGATCAGGCTGATCAATAGATTAGAAGGGGCAGTATATATTGTATTGCTGGTTGTATCAATAAATTTATTGAATTTTTAAAACAGATACATCTAACATCGGATTCAGAAAACAAGAACTGCTACTGTCTATAATATAAAAAGATTCAAACATCAAAAAATGAGTCTTTGGGGGAAAGATATCACATTGTAGGCACAACACAGCATAACGCAAAGTCAAAAATACCCCAAATGCAGCTGAAGAAGATATAATTTAGGCCAGGGCCAGGGCTTTAATTGGTGGCTTTTAAGTGCCGAAAAATGCAGTTTTGAGAAAACCGAAGGTAAAGTTTTTGCCCACTCGTGTCAGTTTATTCCAAAGACAAGGAGAGTTTTCTCTTTAACTTAATAATCATACACACCAATGAAACCAAACTTCTCTTATCGGTCGGGCAATGCCCATATTTGGTGTAGGTCAAGATTTCTGGAAAACCCCGCAATTTGGGTTAGCCCGCTTAAAATTGTCCTTTAATTTTAACTTTAAAAGCTACCAATTGCATCGTAGGTTTCTCAATCTTTGTTGTCCTAATTGAAAGCTTAAAGGCAACAAAATATATATTACCTTGTCATTTGCTTTGATATTCAGGTTTAATCAATTTTTTTCCCATTCAGGCAAGAAAATTCAGTGTCTGGTTGCATATTTAGCTTTACTAGTGTATCTTTTGAATGACTTGACGCCATGTTGTTTACACTATGTGAGTGGCCATTTTGAATCACTAGGCATTATCTATACAAAAAGTAGTATTCAACTTTTATACAGTACAATTATTCGTTAAGCTTTTTTTACCATGGACTTTATAGCACTCGTAGATTTAATCACCTCTAAATAAATTTAGAATTATTCTTTTTAAATTGAAAAATATTTGTGCTTTGAAAGTATTATTCATAATTGATATGTTTGAGATATGGACTATAATAATTAGATGTCTATACCAACTGCAACCTTCTTTCCTGTTTACTGTTTTGTTTTGATTGTTAGATTTACGTCCCTTCCACCTTCTCTAACCTTTTCACTTTTCACTTTCGTCTTTTATAATATGTAGTTTTTGCTAACCGACTGTCACTCAGAATTTATATTGTTGTGGTAATGCCCGTGGCAGGTAAGTCATAACATTTCTTCTATAATAGTGTGCGCACAGGTGAATGAATGACGGAAGCAGGCATAGATCTAGATATCTAGAATCTAGATCTAGATCTAGATCTAGATTCTAGATTCTAGATCTAGATTTCAAAGTCTAACAAAAAGTCTTTCCACTTTCACTTTTCTTCGCCTTCGCAGACAGAGATGCGCTGTTTGAGAGAAAGTAATTTCTATTTTCACTCCCACACACAGTTGCGCTGCTTTAGGGTCAAACACTACAGTATTTTTTGCTGCCGATCACATAATATAGGATAGGGCCTAGCTATTAATACTATCTTTACAAACACCACACTTACAATAACACACAAAAATACATAAACACAGAGAGAGAGAGGAAAGAGAGCGAGAGAGAGAGAGGGACACACACACACACACACACACACACACACACACACACACACACACACACACATATACACGTGTGAATAGCCTCTAAATACATTTAATACTTAGCATGTTACACACACACAAATCACACAACATACACATTGGATAAAACGATGTGAGGATAGCTTTATCGGTTGAGTTTGTCAGAAGTAGACTTGACTATGACTTTGTACATGTAGTTATATTATAAACAAAAATCTCCATAGCCTTACAACGATATTCTCTCTGTCTCTAAGCACACACAAATCACACAACATACACATTGGATAAACAATATGAAAGCTAAAAGAACAAATAAAAAATGAATGACCCAGGGCATATTAAAACTAGAGAAGGTTGTCAAAATCAAACATGGAAAAGTACATCTTTAGCTATGGTCAACACCCAAAGGCTATAGTATTAGGTCTAATGCTTGCCCTTCTGCACCAAAGGGTGTGACATAGCATTTTGAAAACCAATATCATCTTATTTAAATCATATGGGTCTCAACTCAGAATTCTAATAAAAGAGGAACTTTCCGGGTGATCACCACAGAAGCCCATTTTCGCGAAACACCCATTATTATTATACTGTTGAACCCTAGAATGCTGAAATGAAAACCATCAATTTATCAAAGCAAGGTTATTTCACACCAATTTGAGGGTTTGGGAGATAATTTCAAGTAAGAGTCACGCACCAAATTTACAATCTTGATTACGTACAGAAAGTGGTGGCGCCTGGGGTTTTGTGCGGCTTGTTAATATTTTCCCTTCATCATATTCGCCTGTAATATATATAAACTATATATATAAAAATGAATCTTGCTTTGAGCCCAGAACCAGAATATCGACTGTCATGATTCATTATATCATATATATATAGGCCTTTTTAATAAACGTGAAAGACAAAAATTAACATAATGCTCTTACTCAAAGTACAGTAGAATAGCCCAAGTAGACCTATTCAGTGTGAGAGGTGTAAGAACTGTGGGAGGGCAAGATGCAGTGATACTGAAAATCTGCGAATCTTGTACAGAAAGCTAAAATATACTGCCACCAATCCAATGAAACGCGAACATTTAGGCCGTTTGCACACAAGGCCTACACCCACACACACTTTACTTAGCAGAGAGCTGTAGTAGTTATCAAAATTCTAAACATTAAACATATTTGCTTCCAGTTTCAGTTTTTTTTTTGTCCACTGGTGTTGCGTCCAGCCCTCCCCCTATCCCCGAGTGCGTCTTTTAAAAAAATCACTAATCCCCCCCCCCCCTTTCCCCCATTCCTGAGTCCTGTACTTCGCAGCGCTCTGAACGCGTGCAGGTTCATTGACCGGCCACAGTGGCGAGCCCGACAAGACGCCTTTATAACTTTCTTTTCTTCATGTTGCCCCTATAAGTGACGACACAGTGACAAATATTGATTTACTTTCATGGCGACACCACGTTTGTAATGCCGAACCTGCATGTTACAATAATTGTTGCGTTATCAGACAATTACTGACATATTTCTGGGTGGTAACGAAAGCGAAAGTAAAGGCTTGCTGGACGCTCTGTTATGAAATTTAGTGGGTATCATGCTGGACTATAGAGCTGTTGGCCCTCGTGCGCCCTCTTCGAAAAAGCGCGAACTTTGCGAACAGAATTAGAATCTACCCTACTTGTGTGAAAAACAATAATAGTGACACTCTTTTTGGCTGAGGGAACTATCTCTTGAACCTTCCGGTTACCGTGTACGTAGACCCTGAGACTACATGCCCGGTTACCGTGTACGTAGACCCTGAGGCTACGTGCCCGGTTACCGTGTACGTAGACACTCCGAATTCGAAATAGACATTTCGGAAAAAAGTGCTCCGAGTTTCTGCTGACAAAAAGGTTAACGAGTGCTTCCCACGATTGAAAACAAGGCAGAGTAAGATTTTTTTAAAGTTCGGCGCAACAGGCG
>NW_004798167.1:167265-179735 GCF_000002075.1 Aplysia californica
CCCCCCGTCCTGTCCGCACACAGTCCCAACCCTCTCCCAAAAAATCGTGATTTGCGATTGCCATGACAATGAGCGTTTGATGCTTGCAATTAGTGTGCTACGAAACGACCGTCTCCATTCAACCTTGTGAATTTGGGGTGTGATGAAATGACTGTGACGTCTTGACTGCACTGGTGTGACGAAAGGACTGGTATTTCCATTAGATGTAAACAATAGGGTAAGAGAATAAGACATCCATGATACAGGTGCCAGTAGATGGTTTCAAGGAATATATATTACATCTTTGTTGCGGGATGAATTAAGCGAAGTCGCATCAGCGGGACTGTTCATCCTGCAAACGACTTCGTTGAATCTGAGCTTGCTCATTTTATGTGTTTTTTGAATCTGAGTTATTTTTTTAAATTGATTTTAATGTGGGGGGGGGAGAATCCATCTCTTTTTGTTGAATCCAAGTTTTCTTTGAATATGAGTTCCACTAGGCAATTAGGCTTAAGTGTAGAATCTAGTTTGATTAAAAAACCTAAAATGTTTCAAAAACTATTAATTTATGACGGAAATGAAGTTGATATGGAAATTCGTGTTCAGCGCATCGAAATAGAAAATGGGCACTGTGAGATGGGAGGGAAATTATAAAAGAATACCTGAGGGTCAAACTGTAACAGCAGTAGTTTTTACTGCAGATCACACATGCCACTAAAACTGTCGCAAGTTAATTATTTGCAAGAAAATTTCAAGCCTTTTATATTGCAAAACAAAAAATTATAGATAGGGGAACATGACCCCTTATTGGTCAAAAGCTCAGATATTACGGGTGTGTTGACGCAATTAGGCTTAGTGTGATATAGTTTGGATAGAAACTATCAAATATTTCAATAACTATTAATTTGCTACAAATATAAAGTCAATATTTGTGTAAAATGGATAAAAATGAAATAGAAAGGGCTTTACAAAACCTGAGCATGAGACAGTAGTGAGAGTAAAAGAATACCCGGAGAAATCTTTGAAGTCCACCTTCATACACCAGAGAGGAAGTCCAACTTTAACCTTCAGATTAAATAAAGATCAGAGATGCGGTTTAAAGTGTACAATTTTAGGTCTACTCTAACGTACCTGTTCACTTGCATACTATACATTACAGTGTGGTGAAAAATTCATGGCGCAACTTATACACTGTACAGTACCTCAAATATCTCTTTAAAACAGGTGAATCAATGTCACCCATATACTTTGCACAGAAAGTTTGTATCAATTTGTCTTAACTTGATCATTTATTTTACAATTGAGGCCAGATTGAATATCTTTTCTCCTTAAATTAATATAAAATTCCACTAGACTACTGATCTACTGTGTGCAGGACTGAAAGTAAAAATTAACTGGCTGCCCTTGTTCCTAGTTTACTAGTTTTCTACAGGGAAGGGACAAAAGAACAATGGGACTAGGCTAGACCCACATGCGCAAAAGACTAGTTTTTGTCGAGGGACCCTCTCTTCACAATTACCAAAGGTGATATTTTACTTCCTTCAGTGTTACTCGAAAATTGGTCTACTGCACACTTAACATTTGATCCTTTTCTGTGTTAGTGCGTCTAAAGTAGGCCTACAATGTGCATGTGTACAATTTGATTGATGTCCTTTTCTTTTTATTCTTTTCAGATTGATTTTTTTATGCTGGTGATTTCTACCTTGGATGGAGTGTTCAGCAAAGGAATTTGTGTGTCATAAGTAAAACAAATTGTTCTTCAACAATTCTGATAGTTCAGACAAGAATATTAAAGGACAATTTACAGATCAAATAATTACAATGAATTCATGTGCTAACAGTGTGTTTCGCTACTTTAGGCCACAGCTAAGTAGTTTGAAGGCTCTGCCTCTGTGTGTCCAGTCCTCTGCTTGTGGAATGTCTCCTTTGACACGACAAATTCATCACGTTGCAAGTGTAGGCAATCCATATTTATATCATCAACATGAATTTGTTGAAAATGGTGGAATAGTATGTGGGAAGTCAGCAATAAAAAAAGGACAGTTTTTAGGCACAACATTGCATCTTATTCACTCAAAAAGAGCGACATCAAAGATTCCAACTGATGCTGAGAAGGCATTGCTGGTGACTGAGATGGTAAGTGTTTTGAGAATGTTGGGTTGTTTTTTTGCTATCATTTTCCTCCATGAACTTCAGTTAGATTGTCAGAATACAATGCGGTAGTTTCTTGTTGATAGATTTGTTTTCATTAATTTGAGTAGACTCTCTGGCACTGTCTTCTCCTTATGCTTTTTTAGTGCTCCTACTGTCATGTCCCTTTTTTGATAAGGTGAAATGTACCGTACCTACTCTCAATACTACCACACAGAAATATTAGGGCAGACATGCTTTCACGTGATAACGCAAGGGAAAAATGCCCTCCAAATGAAACATTAAAATAAAAATTATCTCAGAATGGGCAAGAAATTCAGAGCAATTAACCTCTCAGAAACGAAAAGAAAGAAGAAAAAAAGAAAAGTTTACTTGCTGAAAGGTATGTATGGTTTTTTTTAATTGTAACTGCCTGTTTTCAGTGTATTATCAGCTTTCACCTTCCCTACCTTCGTTGCCCTTTTTTTTTTTAACCAATTCATATTACCTTGTTCTTATCAAATTGTGTACATTCTCATCCTCAGAACATGCGATTGCTGAATGAAAATAGTAAGTTGTCAACATTCACATCTGTATTGTGTATTCGCTTTCTTTAATTTGTCTTGTTTGAGTAATTTTCAGCACTTGATTTAATGAACAGTAAAGTTCAGATTTCTGAGTATATATGGTCTTTTTTTAAAGAAATGGTACATTTATTGTTGTTGGTTTTGTGTGAAATTAATGAACTGTACTCTTTTGTCAAAAAGTGTTTTTGGGAGTTTTTCTTACTAATAAGTAAAGTGAAGACTGAACCTCAGGACTAAGGTAGCAGCATATTTTTGCAGTAGTTTTAAAAATATTTAGATTATGGTTTCGTTTTTTAAAGCTATATGTGAGGCAGCGTGGTGGAATCAGGCTCTCGTCATTTCTTGGGCATATTGAGTTATTGGTATCATCTTAAAGCATGTTCATTTGTCTTGCTTTCAAAGAAAAATGTACCCCTCCATCTTTAATAGAAGTGGAGATGTTTTGGATTGAAGGAGGTGGGGGTCACCTGATTTAAGAAGTAAGATTAGCGGGAAAATGGCGCCAAAGCTTGGTAAATTCCAAAGCTGGATAGTCGATGGAAACTGTAAATTTGTATTTTTGTGCCTTTAATCAACGTTTTCAGTGAAATCCTCAAAGGAATGTCTTTGAAAATGGAAATAAAAGGTGTTGAGCCAAAAAACAAAAATTTGATAGAAATTGCAAAGCAGGGAGAAAACTGCTGTTTTCTACTATTTCATTATTTTGACGAGAGCCTGATTCCACCACGCTGTCTCACACATTGAAGTTTTGGTGCTCTGATAATATTGTAATTGTAATATATTTTCTCTCATTATTGTTTATTGCAAAATTAAATATCAATGTTTTTACAAATTTTTTATTTTTAACTCTTTTAGGCTTTTTATCATGGTGCCGCAATGCCTACTTGTCGACAGTAGTGGGTGTAGCTATGATTACTGAAGGAACCACAGCACTGGCTCAAGGAGCTGGAGCAGGTAGACCACTGTATTCCTTGCTTATTTTGCTGTGCGAAATTGTTAGTCTCGTTTGCATTTCCTTGTGTTTTCTTATCAGTGCAACACTGGAAAGGGAAAAGTAGCCTGTGCTCTCAACCTAGAATTCGTGAACTCCTCATCTGTGCATTTTCCTGTAACATAATGTTCAGATTCTATTTTTATTTACATGAAAAGATGTTATAGTTATACTAAAATATGAGCTAGTATTGTTTTCATGTGTTCATCACAATGGATTAAAAGAACCTTATGATTAGCGTAACAGATTGTTTGATTTATTATGGTTCGTTTCAGATGTTAATGGTTTAAATGAAAACAAAACAAAATTTGTAAAAAGGTATATAAGTTAGAAGGGAGAGCACTTTGTGGCAGTCAAGACACTAAAGTGGCATAGGAAATACTCTTACCCCCCGGGGCGGTGCCACTGACTGAAGTGTCTTTAGGCCAATCCCAAATGGGGGGGGGGGGGACATTTCTCGTTCATGCACTGTAGAATTGTAAATGGGCCGATTCATCAATGTCACACTCATAACTGTGCCTGATCTGCAACAGGGAACTGCTGCTTTTTCTTTCCTAATCCTTACTATTGTCATTTTTCCTCTACTTCTTTTGTATGTTAGTCACACTCTTGTGACCCACTATTTCCAGGGTGCCTTGATAGTCGAAGCAGATTTTGTGCTGTTGAAGCTAGAGAGGTGAGGAGAGTGAGTCTAATTCCCTGTAAGGACTTCTCTGTTGACATCCACCCATGGCGCTCATATGACCTTATGCATTTGCGAGCACCGTAAAACCTTACTAAAACTAAAAGGAAATACTCTGGGAAGAATGATAGAACTGTACTGTGTTGAAAAAGTTGCAAATCTTGACTCATTATAGACATAGTTAACACCTGACCAATCAGCCGCCAACCCAAAGGCATTGATATGACACTATTCCAATCTTCATACTCAAATTGGGGACACAAATTTGTCTATTTAGTAGTCTGCATTTTCTTTCATGTTATAAAAAATTTCAGTTAAAGAAAACATAAGAGAAAAAAAGCTGGATAAATAACGGAGCTTAGCTTCATTTTAAAATTACCCAAGCTAGCACATCTTCAAGCATTGTCAGATGACTAGAGTGCACGTCAGTTAACTCAGTATGTGTTTGAATCTGTTTTTATTTTCTTCCACTCACAGGTGCTTTAGCTGTGGGTGCCATGAACTTGTTCTGGGGTACAGGCTGTCATGTTGTCAACTTGATCCGACTGCGTCATGTGACAGGAATGTCCACCTTCACGCTGTTCCTGAACCTGATTGGCTCTACCCTACACTGCTGCCTGTGGCTCTTTGTTCTCATCTGCTACATTGGCTTCTTAGACGAGACCAGGTCACTCCGCAGCTCAGTGGATGGTGTGTCACCGATCGAAGTCACCAACGTGCATCTAGACTCCAGGAACAGTTTGCCGAAGAGCGTTGAGACTGTGGATGTATAGATTTATCTGTTGTAGGATTGAATGTGAAAATGTTTTGAAAGAGATGCAGGCCCCGGAATTTGAAGGGATGATCCATCATCCAACATCCAAATCCATTTGTTCCTTTAAAAAAAACGTGTGGTGGACCTTTTCCAGTGGTTTTGTCTCTATGTTCTAACTTGGTATCTTACATAAGTTATAACAAAAGTAATGACAAAAAGTTGCTTTTGTATTTCTAATTTTTCCAAGGACCTTTCATTAGACAGTTGATTTAGTGTCTTGACCAAATTGTTGCTATTTTAAAAAGAGTCATATAGGTGTCCTAAGAACTGTTTTGGCCATTCTACAAAGTGTGACATTTACTCTTCTTTCAGGAGTAGAGCCTTAACAATTGTAGTCTACTTTTGGGACATAATTGTCACCACGCTGTAGAATCAGGCTCTCATCGATTTGGGTCATTTGGAGTTATTGGTATCATCTTAGAACTTGTTCATTTGTCTTAGAATTTGATTTTTTAAAAATACCCATCTATCTTAAATAGAAGTAAAGATATTTGGGACTGAAAGAGGAGGGGGTCCCTGGTATCAGATGTAAAATAAGCAGGGAAATGGCTGCCAAACTTGGAAACTGCACATTTATACTCATTGTGCCTTTGATCTCTGTTTATCTATAAAATCCTCACAGAAGTGAGTTTTTAAAACTGGACGTAGAAGGTACTGAGCTTCCAAAAAAATTGATAAAAATTACCCAACGGTCAGCAACATGTCAGTTTCTTCGATTTCATTATTTTGATCGAAGCCTGATTTTTATCAGAATGACACATGTATGTATCTGATAGACCTGAAATTTCAGTTTGGACACCAAAGCTTGTAAAAGGAATATCTATGTCTGTAAAGTGATATTGGATAAATTATGAAAATCTTACGTGCCTACATACCATTTCCCCTTGATTGAGATTGAATATGGTACTTCTGATATTACTCAGAACTGGACAATATGCGCGGATTTTGTATTTTTAAACTATTTATGCAAATTGACTTGGTGCATTTGAATCACTTTCTTTTTTTTTTTTGCGATTAGAATAAGAGTAATTTTTAATACTTTTTTATGCGCTGTTTTATTAATTGATGATATAATGCAGATAAGTTCCATAGTGCCCACTCCAGTATGAAACAGATCAGCCGCTTTACCGTACTTTCATCTTAACTCAAAATACATGTGCATGAATGTACCTACATACTCTCTTTAGATTAACGCTAACAAATAAGCAGACAATCTTATTATCACCACTTGGTCAATGATGATATCACATCACATTATGAACATAAAGCACTCTGAATAAAAAGGACTAACTATCAAGATTACATTTCAAAAGATTTGTTTAAATAAAGTTTAGTTTTGCCTCCCATGTTGTATCCTTCAAATATTATGGGAGAGTTTTCTAGATAAATAGAGTTAGATGAGAAACGGACCTATTTCCAGCTAGCTTTTTAAGAAAGCAAATACTTTCCAATTCTTAGAATTTTCAAGTATAAAGTAATAAGATACCCAAGCAAGGCTTATACTGCTTTCAATGAACTAGACTTTTTAAAATACGCTGTGAGGAAGACACCTATCTTTCAATGAATTTAGAATCTGATTTGATAAACTTATGTCATAGTGCTTAGTGATCCAAGATTATTTTTAAAAGACTTCTGCACTGGCATAAGCTTTTTGTTGAAATTTGCTTTTTACAAATTTGAAATTATTGACAATTGATCAAAACTTACATTCTTTTTCTACTGAGGATTATTGAGTTGCTAATGTGTGACTGACTGTGCTGTGATGTTAAGATGTGAACCACAGAGCATTGTCATTTCTTCTTACCTTTTTATTTCACTCTACTTTAACACTAACTGGCTTTTGCACCTTATTGTCTAGTATGTTCATCAGCTTTATGCTTGCTTGACTTAGTCCTGCTGCTGACTAATTGGTTTTTGCGTTATTCCTATTTGTATGTGAGGCCACAATGCACCACTGTCATATTGATTGGAACATTAATTCCAAGGACACTTTCAGCTCTCTAAATTCTCAGAGCCGCACTGTGTCTTTGAAATCATGGATGCAATATAATGTGAATATATGTATTGCTTCTTCATAAATAGTTGATTTTCGGTTTCTCCAACTTTCACTATGCCTTTGTCAAGAGTGTAAGACTACATAATTGCATTATATCAAATCCATAATATCAGTGACACAGTGTGTGGCTCATTTTATGCCCGTATGTAACTTTTAAAAATATAAAGTGCATACTGTTTAGACAAATGGGTACCGATATTTTGTTTTTTAAATCTTTTCTCCTCTCTCCTAAAATTTTCAGGGGGCCATTTCTTTATGGTTGTGGATAATGCTATTTAATGGAATTTGTAATATCTTGAAAAATGTGGTATTTAAGTTATAGGAGATTGAACTTGACATTTAATATTTTTTTTTATCTAAGAAAGAAAAAATTCCTCTCTTGTTTAAGGTTACATGACATCAATACAGACGTAAAAAATACTGAAATACATATTTATCAAAATTAATTTATTTGCTGATATTTTGGTGTTTGATACACTTATTCTTTGACTTATTTGATCTAAATTTGATGGGTTTTTTGTTTAACACCCTTGATCAAAATTTTGTGAAGGGAGAATACTCCAACAAAATCTGATATGAACTCCAAGCACTAGTTGAAGACGTAATAAGATGCTTTAGGTATCAAATGGTGTCTTAAATAAACTGTGAATGCTTGAGTTTTTGTGAATAGGGTTGTTTTACTTAGTGCTTATGTCTTTAACTATTGTCAGGCGAATTGCCTCTGGCACTCTCTCACTGGCTATCCATCATGACTGAGTTAAGCAATGTATTCAATTAATTGATCTTGATCTGTTTAGTTTATAATTTATGAATTATATGTCTAAGAATTTGTCATCGCTGAGGTAAATTAGCAAAAAGCAAATAACTGTTGTTTTAGCTGGTCTGCTGTTTGTGAGTACTCACCCTTTGGCCAGTTTTTAGCTTTTTGGGAAAAAAAGGATTGATGCATCTGAAAATCAGTGTCCCCAGCATCTTGGGTGTAACAATGAATATTCCCTTGTAACCCTTTTTTACCTTAAAAAAATATGTATTACAAGAACAACCACTCATCACACTTCAGATTTTGGCTTAAAGAAAGTGAGACTTTCTGACATATTGTTTGCAGCAATTCACTTGACGACTTTTATTGGGATGCGAAAGTTTTACACTTTTGAACTTGTGAATTTTTTAGTATAGATGGTTAAATTCCAGATTTGGGCATTTCATGATATCTGGAACTACTGTCAATTCAGGTGCAAGTTTATGCCCCGGGGCGGTGCCCCTGACAGAAGTGTCTTTAGGCCATTCCCAAAGAGGGGACATTTCTCGTTTTAGTGCACAGTAGAATTGTAAATGGGCTGATCTAACAATGTCATGCTCATAACTGTACCTGAACTACAACTGGGAACTGCTGCTTTTTCTTTCCTAATCCTTACTATCGTTATTTTCCTCTACTTCTTTTGTATGTTTGTCACACTCTTGTGGTCAGCTATTTCCGGGGTGCCTTGATAGTCGAAGCAGACTTTGAGCTGCTGAAGCTAGAGAGGTGAACAAAGTAAGTCTGATTCCCTGTAAGGACTTCTCTGTTGACATCCAGCCCTTGGCGCTCATATGACCTTATGCAGTTGCGAGTGCCGTAAAACCTCTACTAAAACTTTTTTTTAAAAAGGTGCAACTTTCTTAATATTAGTCCCTGCGTTCAAACCTATTGATGTGTCTGTTTCACCTTAGTCAGTAAGTGCAGCGTTCCTTCTTACAGCTGTTTAGAAATTGTTCTGCTTTTGCTTGGATTCTGGCTAGAATATCAAGTAGTATCGCCGGTCACTGCCGATATAATGTTTCTGAGCAGAAAGATACAACCGTTTTATTTTTCACTTGCTTTTATTTTCTTAGTAATTTTCACAGTCTTTCTAACTTGTCCATCCTAGAATTTTAAAAAAAATTTGTTGGCCTACATTAAAAGATTCTATTCATACTTCTGAATGACTTATTTTGCTACTTAATAAGTTATGTTGCCACCATGTGCATCTGGAATTTGATTCAAGTATATCTGCTAGTATAAGTTATTTTGTAAAGCATTTTGAAATTTAGGAAAATAAGGCTTTTCTGAGACTTTCTTTTAATTGTCCTTTTGTTCGTCTTTGAAAAGTATAAATGGTGCTCTTCAAATGATAACTTGAATCGTTTGGAATACATTGTAATGGGTTTTCTCATAATGAAGTACAAGGCGATCATCTGTTACATCAAAAGACATGCCAGTCACTTGTAGCGACTACAAAAGATATTCAGTCTGTAATATGAGTTTGAAAAGTATTATTTAGCGCTCTAAGAAATTTAGAAGTATGCTAATATAATATAAGTTCATGTGGTATTTGTCGACTTGTTCCATAATTTTAAATCGCACTTGTTACTGTTGAAATTTCAATTATTTACTTAATTTTCCTTTTCCAGAGAACACATTTTCTTTTTCTGATTTTTGTTTTTGTTGGTGTTTTTTGGCTGAACTCTTGAGTACATTATTGTTCCTTTCCTTTCATTTTTTGGTAGTTTTTGTTGTGCTGTCCTACATTGGTGCTAATATACATTCTGATAACACTATCATTTGTGAGCATTTCTGAATGGTTTGTAGTGACAGTGCAAGTATCCCACTGTGCTTGCAACACCCACTTGTTTGCTTCTAAGTTCTGTCTGGGTCAAGGATTTCTCTCTGCTTCTATTTTTATTTATTGCTTGCCCTGATTGTTGCTAAATTGTTTTGTGGTATATTATCAATAACCCTGATAGTCATAGAAACAAATTTTTCTTGCCATATATATCATGTATGATCCCTTAGATTTAAAGTGCTGAATTTTTGTATACCTATCGTTGCCTCTACTGTGGATTACTGTGTTGACATAATATTGGAGCAGATGGTGGGAGGACACCACTGGTAGGTCCAACTTCTTTACTTTCCCTTTATTGTTTCTGTCTATCTGTCTTATGCTTTCCCAGCACTAAATGAAGTAAATGACCATTGCATTGATATGGTTTTCTTTACTCAAACAGGCATCATTATATTGGAATTCAGCAAGCAGTCTCCTACATTTTTTTTTCAAGATATTTTACCAAAATGAAATTTATGTCCTGTTAATGCCAACTACTCTAATATAGACATGCAATGCCACACTGTGTCTTAGTTTTATGTCACCTTTACCCTGTGCTGTAAGATTACTTTGTGCACTGCTATTGGATCCAAAGGTTCAGGGTGGCATATATTTTCTGCTCAAATAGATCTAGAAAGGTTAAGACATTTTTTCTGCCTTTTTTTTTTTTTTTTACAAATGCTAGAAGTAGAAGTGGATGTAGAAAGCTGTGTTGTATAAAACCTAAGGTTATTGGCTAAATAATAGCCAATTAAAGATTGTAGGAAGGTATGCCATTTAAATCAAATACAACCATAAGGCACTTTTGTTTGGCCCTCCCAGTATGATGAAAATCATGCCATCAAAAGGAGTTGAAATGTTGAATTGAGGGCCACTCATAAAAAAATAAGTAGACTGAATAGAGTGTTATATAAGGAAATATGGCATATATTTTAGTCCAGTAAAATATGCAAACACAGAGGTAGTGTTTGAAATTAGAAGAAGTTGTTTAGTTTGTACATGTTGCTCCTAGGTGGATTTTTATTTTTTTTTGAGGAGGATGAGGGGTGTTGTTTTTTTATTGAAAAAAAAGGGGGGGGGGGGGGGAATGACTTTCATTGTTGCTTGTGCTCATTTTGCTTTACTTCATTTTTCAACTATCAGTAATATTATTACCGTATTATATACTACTGTTCTGGTTTCTACTTTTAGGCTCAGAAAACTATTGTAATGTCTGTTGACTTCATAGTACATTTTGGAGAATTATATGTTTCATATAAAGGCAGTGTGTGAAGATAAAACTTGTAGTGTGTGTATGTGCCTGAAAAGAGAGCAAATTTTCATCAACTAATTGCTGGCCACAATGAGAAGATGAGCAGCTTTAAAGATCAAGATATGTGATTCCATCTAAAACATAGTCAACTACTTCAACTTCTGGATTTTTCAGAACAAATTTTGTTCCAAAGCACTTAAAAATTCTAGCTTCCATGACAAAGTAATGTTTATATTGTCTCCGCTTTTGTGTAGCCTACTTACTGAGTGAAATGAACTTTCATTTTAAGAGTTGTTACATTTTGTATTTATTGTTCCTGATGTTATTGAATTAAAAGATGATTTATTACATTGAAATCATGCTTTGACATTTTTTAATTCCCTTCCCATTTTTTGTTGTTGATAAAATATAGTTTGTTTTTATACGGATATTCATATACACGGATGGTTGGCAGATGCTGTGATGTGCTTTGCTCCTTTCCTACTAAGCATCTATCGGCCTTACCCCTCCTTTTTTATGTTATTCTCTAGTAACACCTCTAATTTTAAGCTCAAAAAACTATTGTATTGTCTGTTGACCTCATATTACGTTTTGGAGACCGAGGGTGTCAGATGCTAGGGGACTCGGGTAGTGGAGCACACTGGGGCTGTTCCCCCATTCCTGAAGAGGAGCTCGAGCAAGGAGCATGAACACCATTAGCTCCTGCGAGAACCCTGTTCATTAATTAGATCCTTCATTGTGGGTTTGCAAAATACTGAGGAAGTACTCTGTCCATCTAGCACAGCCTCATACTAGACAAGGGGCTGGGAACCAGAGGGTCCGTCCCCCTTGTGCCCCTCGCTCGCACGTTAGAAGGTCTTCGCTCGTGACTGTACTCCCCACAGCCATGCAGCTTCTAGGCACGAAGATGACACCATAAGCTTGGGTCCGTGTCCTCCATGGATACTTGAGGGTGCTGTCGACAGGTCGTGCTCCTGGATTCCACCCTCGACCTCCTGAGGCTTCGGGATATATTTTCATGGTTGTCTCCTTTAGATCCTTTGTGCTCCGTTCCTGGACCGCGAGGTCGAGGCTCAACAGGGTCACCCCGAGAAGGGTGTGCCTTTACGGTCACGCACGAAGATCTTGATATCAGAGAGCCTCGGAGGTCACAACTCCCAGACAGAAGGACAAAACAACGAATGGCGTCCATTTCTCTTTATACTCCCACCTTGTCCCCCTCTCTGGGTATCTCTCTGTTTCTGTCTGTCTGTCTCTTTCTCTGTCTGTCTGTCTGTCTGTCTGTCTGTCTGTCTGTCTGTCTGTCTGTCTGTCTGTCTGTCTGTCTGTCTGTCTGTCTGTCTGTCTGTTTGTTTCTC
>NW_004798167.1:180444-184927 GCF_000002075.1 Aplysia californica
ACAAACATAATACACGTACACGCGAGCACCGAGACACTACGACAGACAGACAGACGGAACACCATACCTGCGCTTGTTAACAATGTCATCACAGACTTAAGCACTTGTTTAGTAATGTATCAATAGGGGCCTTACAGCTACGGAGCCTACCTGCCGCTATCTTTATATGTGAGGCAGCGTGGTAAAATCAGGCGTTCGTCAAAATAATGAAAGTCAAGAAACTGGCATTTTTTCGCAAGTGTGGGAATTTTTAATGCATTTTTTTGGCTCAACACCTTTCACATCCATTAAAAAACACATTACTGTCTTGATTTTACTGAAAAACGTTGATTAAAGGCATAAAATATGTAAATTTTCAGTTACAACGGACTCTCAAGCTAAGGAAATAACACAACTTCCGCGGCCATATTCTCGCTAAATTTTCCTTTGAATCCAGGTGACCTCCACCTCCTTCATCGCCAATATCTTGACTTGTATCCAAGATAAATGGATATTGTTTCCATCAAAAGCAAGGCAAATGAACAGGCTTCAAGATGATACTAATGACTCAATATGCCCCAAAATTGACGAGCGCCTGACTCCACCACGTCGTAACACATATTTACATAGACATCGCGTGTCTCCCATTCAGGCCTCACGCATCTGAAGGAAAAGCTCGCTGTGGCATGCCAAGTTACGTTTACATTGTTAAATATTGTCGATTTTACAAGAGCATAAATTGCTGCAGTATCTTGAAAATGTGCTTAATTTTATTGTTAGCAGTGCGCGCATATCGTTTTGATTTGTTTTTATAACCCAGCGAAGGTTATTATAGTTTGGCTGATTTAATATCGTTTGCAAGCTGTTCTAAGCCCAGAAAGTGTACATATTCAAGAGAGATAGAGGGAAAACTGTTTTAACCTTTTCAACTTTACCGCATTATAATGTAGCTTTTCTTACTTTTTTCAACAGTTAATAGAGTTTGAATTTCAACATAAGATTCCCAAGAACATGCCACCGATATCCCAGCTAAAAGTTCGAAAACTGTGGAGCTTGGTACTTTTGAATTTGAACAGCCACCCATCTTTATAGGCTCCTCGAGTAAGTTGCTCTATGTCTACCATTTCCTCGCTTGCCTTCGATTTTGCCAGTGCCAGTTAGAACTAAACGTTCAAAACCCGTGTGTCTTTTCACGCGTCCCAGAAACTGAGCGGATAAAAAGGTAAAAATTAAGAAATGCGGACAGAGTCAACTTAGTAAACAATGGTTAGTTTTGGGTAGCCTTCAGTTGCTGCCCCAGGCGTCTAAGGGCACGGGGGAAAGGGGGGGGGGGGAGGGTACAGGGGCAGACTATTGGACACTGAGGAGAGAAATGAGGAGGTTGTAGAGATTATGGAAGTGGTGGGGGTGATGGGGACTACGCGCAACCTTTGATGAAGTCACAGCTAATATTAATGGGGGGGGAGGAGGGGGATACTAACGGACCTTGCGATCGGTGTGTGATGAATATTGATGGTCGATCGCGGCGGCCCATGAAAAACGAATCGTAGTGTAGGCCTAGATTGTAAGATTAAGAGTGCACTGGCCACACGACCGACGCATGTGGACACTTGTTTTGAGATGCTTGCTACTGATTTTTGTTTTGAATGAACTCAACTCACTAAACACAAAGGTTAGTTGTTGTTTTTTTTCAATTTTAAGACGGTATTATACGCTTTTTAAAACGTATTGTCTCTCATTGTTTCGAGGGTACTATAGCTAATCATTTTTAAATATTGTTTTTATGTCGGTACGTGTTTCATTCTTTCTCCTACGTAGGCCTATAGCTAATTGTTAGTTTTCATCATTGTCTTCGACGTTTCAGTATAATATTTTTTCTTTTTTTTTTTTTTGGGGGGGGGGAGGTTGGTTTGTGTTTTTTTAATCAGCGAATGCTGAAAGCCAGACATGGTTTAGACAGTTGATGTTCTAGCCTTCACACAGGTCCAGATCAGGATTCGTTGTTTTATGGTCAGAGTCAGAGGATAACTAGTTAAATTTGACTGTCATACCAAAGTCTCACAGGACGCCTCAGTTCCCAATAGGTATGCTTTTGTCAGAAAATATGTTTTAATTAATATAGAATTTATTGGTACGGGCTATGGGTTTTGAAGTCAGTTTGGAAATCACCCTGCACCCAAATCCACATTCTATACTGATTGATAGATGCCTTGAAAGACAGTCCCTAAATGCTTTAAAAAACACATCTCAGCAACACTGTTCATCTTCATTTTTGCAGGACTGCCTACCATTACAAATTTAGCGGAATTGTCACGATTTTTCTTCTCAGTTTTACGAAAATACGATCGTAGCACCCTTGATTCTGATTTTTCAAAATGTATGTGCCGTTCGGCAACCTAACCCAGTCCCTCCCTCTTGTATTATATGGAAGAGAAAAAAACCCAATCCGTCCCCGACATTCTATCGTCAACACAACACGTGTGCACAGACAGAACCCTTGCAGACGCTTATTGTCACTTCGCCCCTTGGAAAAGTATAATTTCGCCAATGCCAGGATTTGGTCTTACGCATAGCGAACTGCAAACATTAGCTTGACAAGTCGTTGTAATTATGCCCTGCTTCTGCGTAATGCGATACGACGCAAGCCAGTACAGAATGTGAAAAACAAACAAGGGATTACAATTTGAAGTTTGAAACTGCATTCTGTTTACTATGACGTGCGGCAGAGTGAAGCGAGCTGTGTTACACAATCAGGATCAGAAAAAGACATTTTCAGTTGTTCCGTCTGTTTCTTTTACTTTGCTTTTCTTTTTAAAAACCCCCACCTAAACTCAGAATCAAAGGTGCTAGCCAATAACTACCCTTCCCTACCCCCCCCCCCCAACTGCCTTTTGCCCACCTAACGGATCGTACACACTAAACATCCGTGTTTGTGTGGTATCTGGGCCCCTTTCTGTGTTCCCACCAACTGTTCATGTTCATGCAGCAGTGCGTGTGTTGAGGTTTATGGCAGCTGTAAAAATTCTTCTGCCTGTTGTGACACTTCACATCTTTGGTTACCATTTAATGTTAAGAAAATACAGACAGCTAATTTGGTCCTGTTATGATATAGTGCAGTAGATGCGTTCAACGCCATACTAACAAATCCGCCTCGAAGTCGATGTATACTAGACATAATATTCTAGTACCATCCACTGGGTTTTTGTGCAAGCTTCATGTTAGATTCTTTTTCCTGCCTTCCAAACATCATACTGATCCTTCCAGTAGACATACAGCAACAGGTTTCTCTTTTTGAACATCTCTCTAAAGTCGTCTGGGACAATTCTTCCCCTTTTCTTTGATACTCTCTATAAAGGCCTCTGAGGCTTTGAAAGTATTTATCAAGACAAATTTTGCGTGTACTCTGTCTGTAGTAACGGGAAAGCAGTTTCGTCAACTTTGTCGAAGAATCGCTAAGCGCAAAACTGCGGATCCTCTTCTGCTCTCTGGTAATTTGACAATTGAGAAGTTCCCATCCCCAAGTCAAGAAAACTGACTTTGCAACAGTCACGAATAACCACTGTGTGAGGGCAGATGTATACAAACTCATTGTTTTGCATATATAAGTAGAATGTATGAGATTTGTTTCAAATTTAGGTGTAGAGCTGGAGAGTTGAAGTTGAATGTTTATTGAAGAGAACATTTTCGGGGCGAATATGTTTATGAGTTGCTTTTTTTCGGGTGAAGAATCATCTTCCCGGCACTGATTAACTAATCAATGATTATCAATGAATCAAGAATGGTACATTTCAGACTCAGCAAGGGGTGCACACTTTTTTTTAAATTTAAGAAACGCGAAAAGTCGTGATAAAACTGTTTTTCAATAGTTGTACCGAATGGTAAATAAGCGCGCCTTAGCTGTCAATCATAGACTTTTATAAAGATTTATTCGTCAGTACTCTTTGCCACAATTTACAGACTTGGTCGGGTCAGTATTAACATAACATATTATTATTCTTTAATACCATCTTGCCCTTTCTCAACTACATTACTAAACCTAGTGATAGATTACGCAAACTGCATTCACGAAATATTCTGGCTATCGATAGGGTTCGATCTGAGTCGAAGTTAGCAAAGGTGGCACATTGTTTTGATGTTACCCTCCTGTCTGTTTTGACATAGAAGGCTACAGTCATGCGGGTAGCGTCGCCTACGCGACTGGTGAACACCTCAACAGGCCACTGAATCTGTGTGATTCAACCGCCCATTCGCCACCGGGTTGCAAAACTGGCACTTGGACTTGGGCGGTTGAATCACGTGGAAATTGAGGACTGGTGTGATACATGTATATATATATATAAGCGATTGATTTACTGAAGGATTGAAACTCTTTGCAGTAATCTTTCAAATTCGTGTTTTAACATAAGTTGTATCAAAGGTTGTGCCACAAAAAGGGAACAAAAAGTGATTTTCGAAAATGTTGTCACTTAGGCGGTTAAATCACACTGATATATAAATATTATAT
>NW_004798167.1:186793-188560 GCF_000002075.1 Aplysia californica
CAACCACCCACCTTCCTACCTGTGGCTTAATAATATCTATCAAGGAATAGGGCTGTGGCAGCGGGGGTGCAGTTCTGTCTCATAATAATGATCAGGAACAACCGATTATGATCAACGGGAAGTGCGAAGTCGTAAATTGCGTCTGAAAGCCCTATACTACTTTACGTTCCCGTATTTGATAGGAGGAAACAGCGATGATTTACAGATTTACAAGTATTGCTGTGTTATGGTTTTATAGATTGTTTAGAAATAGGCTAACCCCTTTTCCTAGAAGTTGGGGAATAATGGTGGGGTTTTTTTTTATTTGGTCTTTTTTCGGGAGGGGGTGGGGGGATACGAATACATGTATTATTTGTTGTTGTATTTGTTAAGTTGTCTGAATGTTCCATGTTTGCGTGTTCATATTACATGTATCAAATAGTAATTTATCTCTATATACGTATTTGCTGACTCATTCGTTCAAGCCTGGGCTGCTTTTCAGTTATCTAATACCCTTTATTTTCTTTTTTATTATTTGTTATTGTGCACAGTTACGGTTGTGCACACGAAGAGAAAGTGACTGTATGGGTATGTATATTATAATGATGCCTGTCTACTAGTTTTTCGGTTTGTCAAACGTATTTCTTTCTCCCTGTCTAATCAATTTCAGAAAATCTGGTTACAGCCAATCTTCTTACCACTACAAAACTCTCTCCAGAGAGCTTCTAGAAGAAGAAATTGGAGGGCAAAAAGACAATTTTGTTATTAAAGCAAAAATCCCACCAGGTAAAACAACGACTGAGATATTTTGAAGTGTTACTCATATGATCGAAAAGAAATTATTTCCAAATAATGTGGATTGCGATTGTCTCGGTTTTGACAACGATCCCCCCAAAAAAACATATGCAGGTTATTATGAGAACATAGGCTACTGGGATAGATATATTTAAAACAGACATGCACACACACACACGCGCGCGCGCCCGCGCGCGTGCGCGGGCGCGCTGTGTTTATGGGTACAGACAGACAGACAGACAGACAGACAGACAGACAGACAGACAGACAGACAGACAGACAGACAGACAGACAGACAATGAATGAATGAATGAATGAGTGAATGAAAGAGGTTTCGTTTACGAGTGAATAATTATGTTGCCAATTTGAGTGAAGTAACATTAATAACTAATTATCACTTTGACATTTCTACGAATATCATAACTTAATATTTCTGACTGCAATCTTGTATTAAGGGACAGAAACATTTTTTAAAAGTTAGATCTAATCATCTTTTGATCATTTTTCTCCAGGCACCATTATGGAATAATCTTTTGATTAAAATTTTTTTTTTAAATTTGGTTCAGACGCCATAAAAGGATTCCGAATGCCCTACTTTGAGTCTGGCTCTGACGAAATGCTTGACGTCCTAAAAGAAGAAGGCTACACGTATGATTCCACTCTGCTGGTCAATCGACAGACATTGCAGGAGGCGCCGTCCTGGCCTGCTACATTCACGTACGAGTGGCCTTTCGCGTGTAAGCACGGAAGATGTCCGACGTCGAACCATTCATCGCTCTGGGAGGTGAGTTTGTGCTGTGGCGTCGTTCGTTTTTATTTTCGTTTTTTGTTTTTTTTAGTAAGGTTTCACGACGCTCGCAACTGCATAAGGCCATATGTGAGGCAGCGTGGTGGAATCAGGCTCTCGTCAATTTTTGGGCATATTGACTTATTGGTATCATCTTAAAGCTTGTTCATTTGTCTTGCTTTCAATGAAAAAATTACCCATCCATC
>NW_004798167.1:188660-190785 GCF_000002075.1 Aplysia californica
TTGGCATTGTTTTAATGGCAGTGGGCGATGATAGAGATTGAAATACAATCGGAAGAAGGGGGATGAAAATCAAACTTTCAATTATTTCAAAAGAAAAACTATCAGGAGCACAAAAAATTAACATCGATACTGCTCATCTATCAATTTCCGCTCGTTAATTTTAATTTTTTTTTTTGGTGGGCTTTAAATTAACTTAACAGCTGTCTAAAGCTAGGAGATCACCCAGCGTCACAAGAACGATTGAGTTAGGTCTCACGAAATCCTCACGATTTGGGCTTTTGAAATGAATAAAAAGCCTGGGTGGGTATCTACACCATCACATCAGCGGGGAAATGTTTTTTTAGAAGGACCACATTGATGTAATTCAAGTATTGATCTATTAAACACAGCCATCTGCTACGTTTTCCCAAACAAAAGAAAAGTTGATTAATTTTTTCATTTTGTCCGAGCCAGCAGAACTCACATGACAGGGAAAAGTAACAGTTTGTACTCCCCACACGTCGAAGCTTGTGTTTGTCAGACATTATGCTGAGTAAACCTTTCATTTCCTATTCTTTTAATGTCATAGTGTTTGACCGCTTAATTTGTTTATCGAGTTCCTTAGCTGCTCTCCAGCAACAGACATCTTATTACTAAGTTATTAAGAAAAAAATGAAACTGATCAGCCCCCTCCCTCCCTCCCTCCCTCCTTACAAAAAATGAACACAGAAATCGCTGGTCAAGTCGTCTCCGGTGAAGAGTGCATCATGTCAATGTCACTTAATAAGAGGGATGACCGACAACCCGCAACGTGCCCCCCCCGCCCCCCCCCCCAACCACCCACTTACTCTCGACGGTTGCCCCTACAACAGGTGACCCGGGAGATGATGTAGACCCAGGGGTCCAGTAGCTGGTTCACACTGGCCAGTCTCACTGTCCACAGGTCCACCGCGTCATCCATCCCCCCAGCCGTGACGTCATCTCGTCCTGCCAGCATCACCTGGTTCACGATCACTCGCACCTGGGAGTGGAGAGATTTGGGGGGAGGGAGGGGGGAGGATGGTGTTTTAGTTTTTTTTGTAGAGGTTTCAGGGCGCTTGCAACTGCATAAGGTCATATGAGCGCCAAGGGGTGGATGTCAACAGAGAAGTCTTTACGGGGAATCAGACTTACTCTGCTCACCTCTCTAGCTTCAACAGCACAAAGTCTGCTTCGACTATCAAGGCACCCCGGAAATAGCAGGTCACAAGAGAGCGACAAACATACAAAAGAAGTAGAGGAAAATGACGATAGTAAGGATTGGGAAGTAAAAAGCAGCAGTTCCCTGTTGGGCATTTCAGGCACAGTTATGAGCTTGACATTGATAAATCAGCCCATTTACAATTCTACTGTGCATAAGAACATGTTAATATACCCCCTTTGGGAATGGGCTAAAGACACTTCAGTCAGTAGCACTGTCCTGGGAGTGGGGAACGACGTGGCGTCGATGGCCAAGTGGTTAGGCTCCATCGGGACTCGCAACCGTTAGGTCTTGAGTTCGAATCATATCAGGGACCAGACGTTGTGTCATTGGGATAGGTACTTTACACGAATTTTCCTCACTTCACCCAGGTGGAAATGAGTACCCGACCATAGACAGTGAAAGATCTTCTCGATTTGGTAGTGTTTCAACTCGTGAAATCCGCAGCTAGCGCTGTAAGCTTAAAATGTTTCTGAGCGTTAGAGAGTTTGCTTGAGTTATAATAATTTGTAAAGCGAATAGAACATGTTATAGAGACTTGATATGCTCTACATAGATGCAATTATGATTATTATTACCATTACAACTATTACTACTACTACTATTACTACTACTACTATTACTACTACTATTACTACTACTCTACTACTACTACTACTACTACTACTACTACTACTACTACTACTACTACTACTACTACTACTACTACTACTACTACTACTACTATTACTACTACTATTACTACTACTCTACTACTACTACAATTACTACTACTACAACTACTGCTACTACTACTACTACTACTACTACTACTACTACTACTACTACTACTACTACTACTACTACTACTACTACTACTACTGCTACTACTACTACTAGTCTTATTTATTTATTTATTATTATTTT
>NW_004798167.1:190885-192099 GCF_000002075.1 Aplysia californica
GGAGCGCTCACGATCACAGGTCTATCTATTGGGGTGGCTTATCCAACAAGATCTCCCAAACTGTGCAGGCCGGGTGCTGAGTGGGGCGTGTGCTGATGGCGCGGATAACGAGCTCTGAGCGAGGGAAGGAACAGGGGCTTCGGTTTGCTCTGACCCCACGAGGTGGTTGGAGATTGGTTCCTATCCAGGGCAGGGTCAAAGGGCATCGGGGATTTTTATAAAGTTTTTCGTTAAAGAGTTTTTCGAGACTTGCATCACAAATAGGTGAAATAAATGCCAAGAATAGGGGTATTCTATTTTTAGATTTGGTAAGAATGTCGTGGCACTTGAAACACCGATATGCCAGATAAATACCGAAGATCAGAGGCACTGTACTTTTTTTGTTTTGGTAAGAGCGTTAAGGTACTTTCAAAACAAATTGGTTCAATAAATGCCAAAGGTTAGAAGTATTATAAGAAAGAAACATACAAAGAAAAGGAGGAGGAGAAAAAGGGGAGAAGGTATCATTTGTTCGGGGATGTTAGAGTATATGAAACAGAACACATTGGGAGCTGGGTGATCTTCTTTTGTTTGTTTGAGTAAAGAGAAACACATCGACACAATAAAGGTCATTTAGTGCAGGGGAAAAGTAAGACACACAGACAGACAGACAGACAGACAGACAGACAGACACACAGACAGACAGACAGACAGACAGACAGACAGACAGACAGACAGACAGACAGACACAAACAACAGAGGGAAAACAAAGAAGTAGGACACACCAGTGGCACCCTCCAACCACCCGCTAGGGTGATCTGCGAAAACACTCCCCCTCCCCTCCTTCCCCTCCCCCCTCACCCGGAAAAAAGCAGTGAAGTGGATATGTCTGATTAAATAGCACATTAATGAAACTTCCATGGTTCTAATTAGTTTGATTTTTCTTCCAACAATTAATCAATCAACTGCGACCAGAAGCCGCATTGACAAGTCTTTGTGTGTTTGTGTGCATTCCGGGTGTAGATGTATTGGAAAGAAATGTCGTTCGTTGAATGGGCCAGTGTGCAGAGAACGTTGATGGAAATCTTTTGTTGTATTGTGAAGTGCCAGAACCGCTTGGGAGTGGGAGCTTCAGAAGTGATGTTTATTATCACTATTATTATTATTAATATTATTATTTTTAATGATATTATTGTTGTTGTTATTATTATTACTATTATTATTATTATTATTAT
>NW_004798167.1:192663-193773 GCF_000002075.1 Aplysia californica
AGCCCGCTCACAGCACCATTGACATAATACAACATAAAGTGTTCACCTGCCCGCTCACAGCACCATTGACATAATACAACACAAAGTGTTCACCAGCCCGCTCACAGCACCATTGACATAATACAACATAAAGTGTTCACCTGCCCGCTCACAGCACCATTGACATAATACAACACAAAGTGTTCACCTGCCCGCTCACAGCACCACTGACATACAACATAAAGTGTTCACCAGCCCGCTCACAGCACCATTGGCATAATACAACATAAAGTGTTCACCAGCCCGCTCACAGCACCATTGACATAAAACATAAAGTGTTCACCTGCCCGCTCACAGCACCATTGACATACAACATAAAGTGTTCACCAGCCCGCTCACAGCACCATTGACATAATACAACATAAAGTGTTCACCAGCCCGCTCACAGCACAGCAAACTTTAATGTGGTTAGAGCCGGGTAGAAATACTCAACATAACAACAAATTATATCATAGGTGGCAAAATTCACAATTTCCTACCAACTGAAAAATGTTTAATGTGTCCCGCGCGCTCATAATATGACCTTATGCAGTTGCGAGTGCCGTAAAACACATACAAAAAAAAACACCCAAAAAACTCGAAAAAAACCAACATTAATGTAGTTAGATCATGGTAGAAATACCCAACATAAGAATAAATTATATCATAGGTGCCCGCACGCTCATAATATGACCTAATGCAGTTGCAAGCGCCGTAAAACACTTACCAAAGAAAAAACAACAACGAAAAAAACAACATTAATGTAGTTAGATCCGGGTAGAAATACTCAACATAAAAAAAAATGATATCATAGATGAAAGTTACCAAGAGGAACCACTCGAAACCCTGATGGAATCAGGATAACATACCAGGTACGCCTTATCGTTACAGGTCGCAGACAGTGCAGGTTTGTGTTGCGGCGTAGTTCACAACGGAAATAGATCCGGCAGTTGCAAAATATACATAAAAATGAAAAGATAATAAAATATAAAACACCCCGTTCTGTTTCTTTTGCTACAACAACAGGCTTCCAGGAACTCGCTGCAGGGTCTCACATTCTCTCTCTCTCTCTCTCTCTCTCTCTCTCTCTCT
>NW_004798167.1:194119-195561 GCF_000002075.1 Aplysia californica
TCTCTCTCTCTCTCTCTCTCTCTCTCTCTCTCCTACCTCCGCTCCCTTTTACAGCCACGAATCAGTTACTCTACATACGACACCTCATTTCCATTTATCACCTGCACTGTAACCTCAGTCGTGCACAGCACGGAGCATAATAATTTAACAACTTTCGGAGAAGTAGCATATCGTATTTTTGAGGCGCAGTGTTTGATACACATTTCTCCCCCCCCCCCCTCCCCCTCCTCTTAAAAATCCCCAAAACAAAACCAGCAAAAGGTGAGGAAAAAAACGCCACCCAGATATCCCGCAAATCAAGCGAAGAGCAGGATCCGCCTCGCAGCCAGGTTTACGAGGAACCACAGACGCCAAGCCATCGATGTACGCATGCGTACCGTGCCAGGCATTTAGCGGAACACAGAACATTAATTCTTCTAGTTTAGTTTCATTTAGCTGAACACAGAACATTCATTCTTCTAGTTAAGTTTCATGTAGCTGAACACAGAACATTCATTCTTCTAGTTAAGTTTCATGTAGCTGAACACAGAACATTAATTCTTCTAGTTTAGTTTTAGTAAGAGTATTACGAAACTTGTAACACTATAAGGTCAAATAAGGGCAGAAGATTAGAGGTGTTACAAGAGAGTAACATACACAAACTAGAAGGAGGGGAAATAAAGACGATAAATGTTTGATAGGAAAGAAGGAGCAAGCCACACCAGAGCACCCGCCAACCACCCACCCACCAAGCACCTCTGACATATGCTTGATAAAATACTTGTATTGAATAGTAAACCTAAGTGACACGAACAATTGGTTTCGGAGGCAGGAATAATGTGTTTTCACACCATGTCATCAAGATGAAGCTATATATACGCTGTGACCGACATCATTTTTAAAAAGTGTAGGCAATTTTATTTTCCCACCGACCTGATCTAGAACATTTAGGAGGCGGGTTACCGACCCTGCCTGTCAGGGCCAACCACCCGCGGTCCATCTTCAAAGAGCCGCCCCTCACAAAAGACACACAAGGACAGCTTGTCCCCCCCTAACAAAAGACACACAGGGACAGGTTGTGTAAACATCGGACCTCTCTAGCTTTCCTCGCTACCAGCTGTCGTTTAGGTCAACACCGACTCACGCCTCAACACCCCACCGAGACCTTTGGGGTCATGCTTAAGTGAGCAATTCCCTGCAACCCCTGACTTCTGGGATCTTATTGAAGGTTCCACGGACTGACGCCACTGCAGGAGCGTCCCCGGGAGATAACTGGACCGTCAAACATCGCGACTCTTGTCCCAGCTACCAGCAATTATAGTTAAGGGCGGGTTGGTATTTTTGTTGTGTTTTTGTTTGTTGTTGTTTTGTTTTGTTGGGTTTGTTGGGGGGGGTTGTTTGTACGTTGGTTTTTTTTTCAGAAGACGTATCTTTCAGTGTTTGAGCATCATCTGGCTATCCCT
>NW_004798167.1:195661-198382 GCF_000002075.1 Aplysia californica
TTCCTGCATCTCTGTCTAGAAAACAGCCTGAGGTTTGGAGGTATACCTGGCTTCTAATGTCAGTTTTTGCATTCATTTTTGTGCAGCAAAGTCAACACTTCACCTCTTTGCTTTCCATACATCCACACCCCAACATTTCAGAGATGCTGCCATAGTAAAAGCGTTTTCAGAGAGTAGGTCTTAGCTATTACTTCCAGCGATTATTTAACGACTTATAAACAAGTCAAAGTCCTAGAACACGCTGCAAGAAATCATTATCTTTAAAGGTACGTTACAAGTCGACCGCTTTAGCCGTGAGTACCTTGAAAAGGCGATGTCTGTAACAATATTGAATTACGCCATGTGCCCTTCAGTCCTGGGCCAACAGACCGTGGCTTAGTCTCTCTTTGTTTCCCGACGTCTCCGACATAGCGGAAAACTTACACACAGCTGTGCACGCGGTATGCACGGGGGAAACGCTTGTGGCGCCACAGACGTACGGAAAGAACGGAATGCTCAACGGATGTCTTTGAGTTGTTGTTTTTTGTTTGTTTCTGGTGGTTGTTGTTGTTGTTGTTGTTGTTGTTGTTGCTGTTGTTGTTGTTGTTGCTGTTGTTTTGTTTTTGTTTTTTGCTAGTAAGAGTTTTACGACACTTGCAACACAATACGGTTATATAGGTGCTAAATATTAGAGGTGTAACAAAAGAATAACATGTGAGGCAGCGTGGTGGAATCAGGCTCTCGTCGATCTTTGGGCATATTGAGTTATTGGTATCATCTTCAAGCTAGTTCATTTTCCTTGCTTTAAAAAAAATAAAATTACCCATCCATCTTCAATAGAAGTTCAGATACTTTGGATTGAAGGAGGAGGGGGTCACCTGGTTTAAAAGATAAAATTAGCGAGAAAATGGCCGCCAAAGCTTGGTAAATTCCAAAGCTGGAGAGTCCATGGAAACTGTAAATTTATATTTTCGTTCTTTTAATCAACGTTTTCGGTGAAATCCTGAAAGGAATGTGTTTGTAATTGGACATAAAAGGTGCTGAGCCAAAAAACAAAAATTGATAAAAATTGCTAAGCAGGGAGTAGTCTCTCTTTGTTTCCTGACGTCTCCGACATAGCGGAAAACTTACACACAGCTGTGCACGCGGCATGCACGGGGAAAACGCTTGTGGCGCCACAGACGTACGGAAAGAACGGAATGCTCAACGAACTTTTTGGAGTTTTTTTGTATGAGTCTTAAGACACTTGCAACACAATATGGTCATTGTTTTTATTTAGTAGAGGTTTTACGGCGCTCGCAACTGCATAAGGTCATATGAGCGATAAGGGGTGGATGTCAACAGAGAAGTCTTTGCAGGGAATGAGGCTTACTCTGCTCACCTCTCTTGCTTTAACAGCACAAAGCGAATGTGTTTATTTATTTAATTTGTTTTATCTGTTAGGAGTCTTACGACACTTACGACACTTGCAACACTTACGACACTTGCAACACTATAACGTTATCATTTATGCAGGCTGAAGATTAAAAGTGTTGCAAAAGAATAACAAACACAAAATAAGAAAGAGGAGAGCAGAAGAGCTGAGGACGATAGATGTTTGACAGGCAAGAAGGAGCAAACCACACCAAAGCACCCGCCAACCACCCACTTATTCTGAGTGAAAAAAAAGAATATGGACAGAAAGAAGGCCATTCAGGGCAGGGGAAAAGCAAGACAAACTGATCGCAGACAGAGACAGAAGCACAGCAAAAAGAAGTAGGACCAACTAGTGGCACCCTCCAACCACCCACATGATCTAATAATGGTGAAATGGTATGGGTTTAACACCCCAATCAACACTATTAGCTTATTTAACAGGCGGTGCAAAAGGACCGGGCCAAGTGGGAAATCCGCGTAAAATACCTTTTCCAAGGACACAACGTCGGACCGAGCTGAGGCTTGAACCCCCGAACCTGCAATCTCACGATTACGAGTCCGGTAGCCTAACCACTAGACCATCGACATTAAATAACTAATGTTATGTTTGATACCGCAGATTGAAAAGGAGAAGGCAGCCAAAAACAGCGTTCTAAAGTGGTTAAATACACCGCTAATTTCAACCTACAGAACAAAAATGAGTCTTGGCTTTCTCATCCACGACTACGGAGGGCAGACACCGGTTGTAACGCTATAATAATTTATTGTGAGTCATGCTGACAAAATGAGTTACTTCTCGCCATCCACAAATGGAGATATTGGCCAAAAATCGACACTAGGGTCAAATTTGTAGATTTTCTATTGATGCCATATTCTTTAACTATAACCTGTCCTTTATTACCTCTTGCTTATAAATTGCAAAAAATTCACCTATAAGCGTGATGTATCTATTTCCTTAAGGCTGGAATCCGAGAAGAAACTCATTTTGTCCGCAGAAATTTGACCCTAATTTCCATTTTTGGCCAATATCTCCATCAATTACTCCTCCACCTGTCGTTTCCCCCAACCCAGCTCTGTGGGTAACCTAAGGTAACCCCTTATGACAGCCGCGAGAGACCTTGTCAAAACACATTAGGGCTGGGAGCTGAGACAAAAGCGTCAGTTCTGTGTGTGGTCAGTGGTCGGTGGTCAAAGGTCATTCGTCAGTGGTCAGAGGCCAGGGGGTGGTGGGAGGTCAGGTTGACATCTGATGTAACACTCAACCTCCAGGGGGGTGGCTGTGGCCTCAAGTGACTTCAAGGGGAGAAGTGTGTGGGGGGAAGGGGG
>NW_004798167.1:199162-201006 GCF_000002075.1 Aplysia californica
TTCACTGTCTATAGCCGGGTACCCATTTCCACCTGGGTGAAGTGAGGAAAATTTGTGCAAAGTGCCTTTCCCAAGGACACAACGTCGGGCCCCATATTTCAAAATGACATCAGTGGACAATTTCCCTCAACAATACTCACACGTAAGCGTATACTAACACATATTTGGGCTCTCGAGAGAACGTGTGAAGACACAGAAAAAGAGAAGTAAACTTAAGGAGAAACTGCCTATTTGGGGTAAAATACCTTTCCTGAAACCTTAATCTGAATCTTTTCTATATCAAAGTTTAGCATAATATTTCCTTCCATTTCTGCCGTCAGAAAAAAGCCAAATAACCCTTAATTATTATTAATTTAGTCTTGATCAATTTACGTAACGATCACAATCGCCAACCTTCGTCGAAGAAGTGAGTGAGAAAATCAATGACAGAACCCACTTGGCATCTACACAGTAAAGAAATAAACTTAATAACAGACCACAACCGCCAGCCTTCGTCGAAGAAGTGGGTGAGAAAATAATCTTCGAGCTGACTTGGCACCTACACGGTGAAGAAATAGGCTGGCACGGTACAGAAATTAATAGGCTGGCACGGACTGAAGTCTGTTGGGAAACTGACGAGGGAGTTCAGGGCCAGAAATAACCTGACATCATCAAACTGCTTTCATAACTTCTCCCCTCGCTATTTGATCGCTGTTCGGCTATGAAGTTAAAAAAAACCCAACAGCAAAGAACTTTGGAAAAAATGTAATATAAAAACAATTCAAATTTCTCCTCGAGAAGCAAATAAAAAATGGAATTGGAATTGAAATTCTGCCAATGAGTTTCCTGTATCCAATTACAGAAACTCACTCTGAATCAAAGAATAGAATTCACAGCTTTCTTACAACCTCAGCTGGTATCATGCTGGAGTTTGTTGTGGATGGTTGAGGATTGAATCCAAATGAAGACTACAGGGGGAAAATGACTGCAGTCACAACGGAAAGTCGTGAGGGTACCAATTTTGAACGCTTGTTGATTTATAACTGTATTTCGGTTCAACTGTTGGTTGATTATTGTTGTTAGATTTCCCTTTCAACAACACTTAACAATAAACCACCAGTCAAACAAATATGAAATTATGTGTCCACAAGCTTTAAATTTGACACCCTCACAATTTCCAGTTTGTGACTATCGTCGTTTTTCCCCTGTGCTCTTCAAATCGTATCAGTCGTGAACTCAAGACTTGTAGTTTTGAGGCTTTGTCTTGTCAGAAATGAACGCTAAAATCGGTTATCCTGCACCTATATTTAGATTATATATATATTATACTTGTGAAAGTTCGTCACTTTGGTCGCTTAAACTTCCAAACCACTTAACTTTCGAATCTGAAAAAATTAACAATAGTCCAGAATCATTTAAAGGGTTCACAGAATAATAATAATAAATAGCATTTATTGTATAGCACATGTCCCCACTCGAAAGCAAGCTCTATGCGCTTTACACTATATTATATCTAATCTTGGGAAAGTCCGTCTTCTAAGACGGCATTGTAAACAAGTGAGGCTTCCGTTCACAAGCAGTGCTGACCGATTTCACAAAGACTTGTAAACGATCGATTCTTTTGAATCTGTTCATCGAACGGGCACCCAGATAGTCTTACATCATCTTTCTTAAAAAGTAAAATTAAGCTTGGTAAACTCCTGACCATCCAGTGCCATCAACTAGCGTGCCAGAACCCGTCTGCGGGGACATTTCAGTGACCCACGTTCAGCAGTGTTCAAGGACCCCCGGGCAAGTGTTGAGTTCCTGCGTGCTGTCGGCATCGCTGACCGTTTATGACACCACAGCTCTAGAAGAGAGAGAGA
>NW_004798167.1:205018-206975 GCF_000002075.1 Aplysia californica
AAAATTCTAAATTTTTTTTTTTAATCGGCCATAAAAGAGCCAGTAAAATGTCAGGTACAACTTAAAAAAAAGTTTTAGTAAGTGTTTAACGGCACTTGCAACACATTAAGGTCATATAAGTGCCAAAGATTAGAGGTGTTACAAGAGAGTAACAAACACAAAAAAGGAGGGGAGATTAAGGCGATACATTTTTTTTATAAGAAAGAAGGAGCAAACCACACCAGAGCACCCGCCAACCACCCACTGGTACAACTTTTAAAAAGCAACAACAATACAATCAGACCACAGTAGAGCTTGTAAATTGTCAGGTACAACTATAAACCAAAAAAAAGAACGAAACAATCAGACCACAATAGAGCAGGTAAGGTGTGAGTCGTAGATCTACCTGGGTTGAGCACAACAATCGTCCCTAACAGTGTGAGTCGTACCTGTTTTGAGCACATCTTCCTTGTTGATGTACATGACCAGTACCACGGGCGTAGAGCACACGATGCCCAGCAGGTCTGTCCAGGCCAGGGCTTTGACCATGTGGTAGAAGGCCGTGGACCTGGTGGGGGGTACAACAGGTTTGTTGTTTTATTTTAGTAGTTTTTACGGCGCTCGCAACTGCATAAGTTCATATGAGCGCCAACAGTTTTTGTACTTATTACTGGTTTAGTTTTTTATGTTTTGTTTTAGTAAGACTTTTACGGCACTTGCAACACAATTAGGTCATATAAGTGCCGAAATTAGAGAGGTGTTACAAGAGAATAACAAACACACAAAAAGAAGTAGGAGAGATAAGGACGATAGATGTTTGATGGGAAAGAAAAAGGACCAAACAACACCAGAGCACCTGCCAACCACCAACGGTTTAGTTTTAGTAAGAGTAGACGATTACTTATGAGATCTAGCAGAGAAGAAAAAGAAAAAGTCAAGACACGCCTTAACACATTCTTTGACTCCAAAGTTATTGACGATTTCTCTCCCTTGAAGCATATTAATTAACCCTATCCGTACGCCCTGGGGTAATTTTGTACCCCGGGGTTGTATTCTTCACATTTTAGAATACTTCTAGTGCGAAGATCTCTTTGAAACTTTCAATACTTCTAAAAAAAACCCATTTTGACAGACTGCTATGCAAAGGGTACGTTTCAGATTAACGAGTAAATTTCCTCTTCGGAACGCGGTGGCACAGAGTTCCCCACGTCATAAAATGGATACGATCGTAAAACACGACGTACGGATAGAAGAGATGGAAGTAGTACTTGGACAATCTACTTCCTCGATGTCTACCACCCAGGCAAACTCGTATAATGAATACTGCTTTCAGACCGTCTGTCAAGACGCAAAGGGCAATCAGCAAGAGTTTTAAGGCACTTGCAACGTAATTACGTCACACCAGTGCCGAGGATTCGGGGGTTTACTAGAGAGTAGCAAACAGGGATAAGGAGAGATAATGACGATAGATGTTTGAGAGAAGAAAACGGAGCAAACCACACCAGAGCACCTTTCAACTTCCCACGTGTATATGGTTACTAAAAAAAACATTTCTGGATGAATTTTTACACATCGGGTTAAAATAAAATTATTTAATGTTGCTATCATGGGGATAGGTGGGCCGTGGATGAAGGGTTGGTGGGGGGGGGGGACCGAAGCTGCCCAATAGGAGGATCACGTGACCACGATACGGACGACGTGAGTTCAAAACCCTGAGGGAATGTTTTCTAAACTTTGAGTTTTCAACGTTTTTCTGGCTTTCCGTTTTCTTCTTTTTTACATAACATACTGAAAGGGTAAAAAAAAAAGAAAAAGAGTTTAACTCAAACGTTCCGTCAAGTAGACGCGCTCCGATCTCTTGATTACCGTCGATGCAGTGAGAACATTCTAGAGTCTACCCCACCTCAAAGCCAACACTTTAACGATTTGTACGTCAGCTGTTCGGAGGAAGGGTTTGACCTCATGAGTTATGGCAACA
>NW_004798167.1:208268-209933 GCF_000002075.1 Aplysia californica
TACACTACACTACGCCACACTACACTACACTACACCACACCACACTACACTACACCACACTACACCACACTACACTACACTACACTACACTACACTACACTACACCACACTACACTACACTACACCACACTACACTACACCACAGCGCACTACACCACACTACACCACAGCACACTCAGGTGAGAAAGTCATCCGTCAGAAAACTCAAGAACTCACACTCACTCTAAGGTACGATACTTAAGCATTTTCTACAGCTCTGAAGGGCCCAACATCCTAAAAATGATCAACTTATAAAAATAACTTTTATAGAAGTTGAAACTCTAGTTCCTAGGAAGAAAATCACTTCCTTTGAAGCAATCGAGAGGACCTCTAGGTCAGACCCATCACTTTAGAGAAATCTTGATGGGATGAAAAGTTTGTAACTTTCTCGGGTAAAAGCTGTGTATAGTGACACACAGCAAGAGAATGCACTACGCTGATCGGTAGTACGAATTTTGACTAGTTTAGTAAGAGTTCTACGGCACTTGTAACACAATAAGGTCATATAAGTGAGGAAGATTAGAGGTGTTACAAGAGAGTAACAAACACAAACAAAGAAGAAGGAGAGATAAGCAGAGGTTTGATAGGAAAGAGGAAGAAGCAGACTACAGGAGAGAACCCGCCAACCACCCACTCACCGGCTGTGTTTGCTGGGTTTGACAGTGAGGATGATGAGCGCGGCCACATTGCCCACGACGCCGATGAAGAACATGATGGACGGGAAGAGGATGCTCTTGGACAGGTTGCCCTGGGCCGTGCCGTTCATGACGTCAGTTCCGTTGAGCCAGTCGTCTGCTAGAGTGACCACATCACTCCCGGTGAGATTGTAGCTCGCCCCGAGGCTGGTGTTGGGAGGCGCGTCCAGTGAGAGAGGAGGCGTGTCCAGTGAGAGAGGAGGGGCGGAGGTGAGTATGTCCGTCATGGTTATCGGTGGCCGTCAAATGTTATAGTGAGCGTTGGATCTGAGTATTAAGTTTTAATAAGTGTTTTACCGCACTTGCAACACAATATGGTCATATAAGTGCCGAAGATTAGAGGTGTTGCAAGAGAATAACAAACTCAAAAAAGAAGGAGGGGGAGATGATAAGGAAGATAGATGTTTGATAGGAAAGAAGAAGCAAACCACACCAGAGCACCCGCCACCCACACACTGGATCTGCGTATGTGATGTGATGTGTGTGTGTGTGTGTGTGTGTGTGTGTGTGTGTGTGTGTGTGTGTGTGTGTGTGTGTATGTGTGTGTGTGTGTTATGAGTCTATGACGTGGGAGAGCAATACAATCAATCACGACACAGGATGTTGTTCGAGCCAAAGGGAGAGCCGTCAATGAGCCAAAACATCTTTCTGTCGAGAGATAAGCACAAAACACAGAAAGAAATATCTGACAGAAACAAAACGTTCTGCACACTTCTGCTGTCTGGCACACTTCTGCTGTCTGGCACACTTCTGCTGTCTGGCACACTTCTGCTGTCTGGCACACTTCTGCTGTCTGGCACACTTCTGCTGTCTGGGTCTTTTTCAAACGGTCACGACTGGTCTCTCGTGCTGAATTCACTTCGCCAAAATCCGTCCACACTTTAAGAAAAAACTAACACGCCGAAACAATTCGTTGTTTTTTTTGGGGGGA
>NW_004798167.1:211354-212875 GCF_000002075.1 Aplysia californica
GTGAGAGCAATTGTAGTGGGCATTAGCCCTTCCATGTTATATTACCACTCTAAGCCATCGATCAATTAGGTCATAACATGTACCGGAGATTGGGGGTGTTGCTAGAGAGTTTCAAACCAAAAAAAAATAAAAATAGAAAGAAAAAAGAAAAATAAGAAGGAGATATCAAGACGATAGATGCTTGATATGACAGAAGAAACGAACAACACTAGAACACCCTCCAACCACCCATCTGAAATCTTTTCAAGCCAATGTGACCTACATTTGCAGCCGGCATTGTCAGACGTGTATGTGGGTCTGTCTGGCCACTCATGGAAACACACTACTACGCTGTTACTTTTACATCTTTTTCTGCTCATAATTTCGTTCGAGCCGGTTGATACAGGAAACGGTTCTAATAAAACAAGGTTTATCAGAATCAGATCCCTGACCGGCCCCTCCCCCCCTGGCCACTTTGACTCACTGCCAGGTTGGCGAAATCTAGAAGTACAGGCGACAGGAATTGTTTACGTGCGTGCGCGCTGCTGTGAGCTATTTTTAGAGGTTATACCAGGTCAAAGTTCAAAGTTCTCAGCTGGTGAGTATTTTCTCCAGGAGTTCCCACGGTGGGAAAGATAACCTTGTATTTAGTATTTTAGTTTCTTTAGTAGAGGTTTTACGGCGCTCGCAACTGCATAAGCTCATAATATGAGCGCTAGAAGATTAGAGGTGTTACAAGAGAGCAACAAACATAAAAAGAAGAAGGGGAGATAAGGATGATAGATGTTTGATAGGAAAGAAGAAGCAAACCACGCCAGAGCACCCGCCAACCACCCACATTTAGTATTAATTTAGTATCCAGCTCTTCATATAGTGAGTAGTCTAGTACTTTCGCGTTTAGATAAGTAACCTATTAAAATATGCAAATAAATGTAGATTAAATTGGCTTGAAAAGATTTCAGGTGGGTTGTTGGAGGGTGCTCTAGTGTGGTAGGTAATTGCTGCTTCTTTCCTATAAAAAAAATCTATCTATCTCTACATGTAGGCTACCTCCCCTCCTTCTTTTTTGAGTTTGTTAAATACTCTCATGTAACGCCTCTAATCTTCGGCACTTATATGACCTTATTGTGTTGCAAGTGCCGTAAAACTCTTACTAAAACTTTTTAAAAAACAATTATATTAAGTAGTCTAGTACTTTCGCCTTTAGATAAGGAACCTATTAAAATATGCAACTGAATGCAGGTCAAATTGGTTGGGAAAGATTTCAGGTGGCCCCTCCTTCTTTCTTGTGTTTGTTGCTCTCTTGCAACACCTCTAATCTTCGGCACATGTTCGACCTTATTGTGTTCTTTAGTTCCATCCATATCCCCATTTACATAGAAAGCTTCTACATAGAAGCGGAAGCAATACATTGGCAAAAAAGATATTACTAATCCGAATACAGGATAAAGAGGCTAAAACAGCACCTGGACATGGATGGCTGGTGCCTCTATAAATAAATCATTGATGGTCTGGTCTGGTCCATATCCCCATCCCTACCAC
>NW_004798167.1:212975-214676 GCF_000002075.1 Aplysia californica
AAATAAAAAGCTGAGGGAAATGACGATAGTTAGAATGGAGAGAGAAAAAGCAGCAGTTCCCCCTATGTTGTTCCGGCACAGTATGAGCTTGACATGATTAAATTTGCCCATTTACAATTCTACTGTGGATAAGAACATGTTAGTATCCCCCCCCTCCCCATTTGCGAATGGCCTAAAGACAACTTTAGTCAGTGGCACTGCCCCGGGGGTTGCATAAGACGACTGCGCCCAACGATAAGATTACAGTGAATAATCGTGAAATGAAAGCTAAGCTCGTTTTCATACCGCCTGGAGTAGGTTGTACTGTTAATCTATATCTCTATATCTGACACGCGACACAGGCCTTGAATGAAGGGATTACAGACACTCTGGAGGTCACATGCAAGCTGTTTTTATAACTGTTAAGATGAGACTGTGCCCACCATTTCGGAACTTCACGTTGACATTAAAGATGGTTCCAGTAGGGAACAGGACAGCGGGTGCCCACGTCCCTCGTGACTCATTGGAGCAGAGGAAGATAGGACTAACACTAACATTATTTCTTTTTAAAGACAGCAATCAAATCAACTAACAGAAGCATGTCTTCTTACTAACTATAAACATAAGCACCATCCCACACCATCACTTACCACCACCATCATCACCGTCATTTCTAAAGTCATCATTGCTCTCAGATCCTTCACAAACATCTATAATTATCTTAAACATCTATATGTAACAGTTTTATGTCATAACAATTATGTACGTGATACATTATTGGCCACTCTCATACGCACATTTTTCTACTAATCAGATTGCGTCAATATCATAGAAATGGCCAAGGGACAAAAAATAAATAAATAAATAAATAAAAATAACTATCGCCATGTCTATTGACATAGGAATGATACTTCAGGAAATGACAACGAAGTTAGATACCACAATGGGTTGGGTTTTTTGTTTTGTTGGAATTTCATTCAAGTCTCTTTCTCTTCACTCCTGAAGATCCCTTACAACGCTTGTTGGTACTTTTCTAGCACTGTCTTGTTTTAAATATGATTTAGTTTTACAGCACTTGCAATACGACTAAACAGAAGGATGCAAGTTCCGAAGATTCGAGTTGCTACAAGAGAGTAGTAAAATAGGAGAGCAGAAAGAAGGACGATAGCTGTTTGACAGGCAAGAATGAGCAGACCACCCCAGAGCACCCGCCCACCCACCCACTGGCACTGTCTCTAAGTCTGAATTCTAAGAAAAGAACATCAACACGATAACAATCAGGTGCTGGAGCGAGAAAGCAAAACAGAAACAACACAGGAAAGAGGAAGGGAAGAAGCGCCCTCCAACCACCCGCACACGCTGAAAGAAACAAACACAACAGGGCGTTGGTTGGTTGGACAGCGACAGTCATCCCCGCGGCTAATAGGCGGCATTGGTGACACAGGGTACTCTCAACTAATTGAGAACAATTTGCTTAGGCAAACTTCGGTCATCCACGATCCTTCACTCTCTCTCATACTCTCTCGTCCGTCTCTTTCCCTCGCTTACTCGCCCCTGTCTCGAACACACGCTCATTCTTACCGCCCACAAGCCCATGAGCACGTAAAAATGTAGACGAGTACAACACGCATGTGAAAGCCAATATCAACACAGACACAGACGCAAAAGACCAGTTGATACACACACACTTACACACACACACACACACACACACACACACAC
>NW_004798167.1:215936-217466 GCF_000002075.1 Aplysia californica
ATTTATTTATTTATTTATTTATTTATTTATTCAGGCTCTGTCTATTTATTTATGTATCTATGTATTTATTTACTTAGTCTCCATCTATTTATTATAGATTTATAAAACGCGTAGAGCTTGCTGTTGAGCGGGAATTTACGCGTTACAAATACCATAATCTATTATTGTTATTATTACTTCTGGACAGCCAAAGATCTTGCCACAGTATGTTAGTGTCTTAGCGCCTATATAAATGGCCACTTGCAATGTATGCTTTTTCCCAGGAAGTTGAGATTGATTCAGAATGCTCTCAGGTCTGCTGGGGTAATAGTATAGATTGTGAAGCGCATAGAGCTTGCTGTTGAGCGGGGATTTGCGCTATACAAATTAATGCTATCTATTATTATTAAAACACATACAACCATACAGCTTGCTGTTGAGCGGGGATTTGCGCTATACAAATTAATGCTATCTATTATTATTAAAACACATACAACCATACAGCTTGCTGTTGAGAGGGGGATTTGCGTTATACAATGCTATCTTACTTTACTTTTACTTTTATTCGCCGCGTATACCCTTCTGGGTGTCGCGGGAAGAAAGAGACGTCTCTCTGTCCCCAGCCAGAGAGCTATCTGTGCTATCTTCTATTGTCATCATGACTTCTACTTCTACCAGCCTTCTCTTAACCCAGCATAACTGCCATAAGTACTGCCTCTAGGATTGGAAGACTCTTCTATACAGAAGACAATGATTATAGACAATAATTCACAGACCTAATAATTATTGGTGGTCTTTTTCGCGTCTCGACGCACCGTCTTGCACCATTCATTGATGAAGTGTATTCTGGTTCTTCTGAAACACTTAGGGGCCTACTATTAGTATTAGCTAGAAATTACGCTATTACGCAATACTTCTTGTCTTTACTTTCCCTCTGTCGTTTCTGTCTGTCTGTCTGTCTGTCTGTCTGTCGTACTTTTCCCAGATACAAAATATTATGACCTTTTCTGTATTAATGTGCTTCTCTCAAACAAACACACCCCTCCCCCCAAAAAAAAGTCAAACAAACTTTTATTCTTTAGTTCTGGAAGGTGCAACCAAATATCAGTCACAATTAATAAAGTTTACTTTTAGTTTTAGTAAGAGTTTTATGGCACTTGCAACCCAAACAGGTTATAGTATAATATACGTGCCAAAGATTGAAGGTGTTAGAGTTAGAGATAAGGGCGATATTAAAATAATACATGTTGAATAAAGAAAAAGCAGCAAACTACAATAGAGCGCCCTCCAACCGCCCACTTACTCGTCAAAACTACATAGATATTATTATTGTTCTGATTACACTTTTATACATATTTTATGATAAAGTACGATGTGGTGTAGTGGTTAGGCACTTCACCGCCAACGCAGAAGACCCGAGTTCGATTCCCGGGTGGGGAGAACTTTGTTAACCCTATCTGTACGCCCCGGGGTCATTTTGTACCCCCGAGGTTGTATATTCATATTAAAGAATACTTCTAGTACGAAGATCTCTTTGAGTATTATTATTAT
>NW_004798167.1:220377-222971 GCF_000002075.1 Aplysia californica
GTGCTGGTCAGGACTGAGCCTGGCTGAGAGAGATACATACAACATCTAAGAGGCGGGCTGCTTCAGACTGTGCTGGTCAGGACTGAGCCTGGCTGAGAGAGATACATACAACATCTAAGAGGCGGGCTGCTTCAGACTGTGCTGGTCAGGACTGAGCCTGGCTGAGAGAGATACATACAACATCTCAGCAGGCAGAACGGGGTACTCGGTATTTTAAAAAAACAAAGAAGGAAAAGGAAAAGAAAGAGAAAAAAAAAAGAAGAAGAAAAAGGAAAAAAGGGGAAAAAAATAGAAAAAACAACAACAAAAGAAGGGAAAAAAAAGAAAAAAAAACAAAACCAGTCGTCACTTACCTTACTTTCTTTCACTTTCTCCGTCCTCTGTTGTAAGATGTCGAGGTGACGTGCAGTTAGGCTCGGTGGGTTTTCTCTGTTGATGCTCATATGGATGTCATTCTTTTGAAGGGCCTCTTTAACGCCATCAACAGTTATTATTCACGTGAACTCTATTGTCCATATTATTATTCACGCGAACTCTATTGTCCATATTATTATTCACGTGAACTCTATTGTCCATATTATTATTCACGATCACGTGGACTTTGTTCTCCATAACATCATTCACGTAAACTCTATTCTCCATAGTATCAATCATGTGTGAACTTTGTTCTCCATGTTATTCACGTGAAATCTGTTCTCCTCATCATTCACGTGAACTCTATTGTCCATAGTATTATACAGGTGATCTCTCTCTCTCTCTCTCTCTCTCTCTCTCTCTCTCTCTCTCTCTCTCTCTCTCTCTCTCTCTCTGTCCTAGCCACGAGAACTCTGTTTTTCTAACCACTTCAAGTCTCTTCCACATTATTATTCACGTGAACTCTGTTGTCCATAATTATTCACGTGAACTCTCTTCTCCTCAAAACATGAACTATATTCTCCATATTATTATTCACGTGAACTCTGTCCTTCAGGCAAGACGACCCATTCTCCTCCACCACCACCGACGACGACGACAAAACGATGAGGATGGAAAGTCTGTCCAGCAGATCCCAGGACTCGGACGACCCCGGCCTCATCTCGGCCGACCGTTACCTGATGGCGGTGGGCGTGCTCATGGCCCTCATGTCCTCCGTCAGCCTCGTGGGCGTGGCCACCAACGTCATCAACATCTACGCCTTCCTGCGCATGCGCGTCAGCGACTCGGTCACCATCTCCTTCCTGGCTCTGGCCGTGAGCGACGTGGGAATCGCGCTGAGCGTGATGGTCATATCCATGTGCGCGTGCGTCTACTACGCCGAGCAGAAGTCTTCGGGGGGATGGACGTCCGTTGTCAACCCGCAGACGATAGCTGAGATCGTAGGTCACATTCTCGAGACGTTCATCCAGGCCTCCACTCTCTTCACCTGCTACCTCTCCGTCACCCTAGCTATGTGCGTCACCATCCCGTTCCGGTTCAAAAACTACTTCACCAGCCGGAAAACGATCGTGGTTCTGCAGTTCATGTTGGCGTTCTCCACTGTGCATTTGCTGCATTTTATGAAGATCGATCTCGTGTGGGTCAAGTTGGGGAACAACTCCACGCAGCTGACGATCCAGTACAAAGAGGGATACTCGGATTTTTTCACGACGCTCGCGATCCTGAGAGGTCCCGTGATGTCTGCGGCGTCTGAAGTAGTGGTGGCTTGCTGCATGGGTCTCATGATCTACAAATTGAAACAGAGCTTGAGGTTCCGAGACACGATGACTAGAGCCCCTAGCGAATCCCACAACAACCACAATCGCAACAGCAACAACAGCAACAACAGCAACAACAGCAACAACAGCAACAACCATCACACAGATCTCAACTCTGGCTACTCCCACCACCACAACAACGGCCACAACAACCACAACCACAACAGCAACAACAGCAACAACAGCAACAACAGCAACAACCACAACATCAACGACAACAACCATCACGCAGATCTCAACTCCGGCGCAGAACTCCCCTCATGCACGTCAAACGCATCCACTTCACCTCAACAACACACTCCCAACAAACTTGGCGACTCCAGCATAAAATCAGCACACCGGAACAGCAACAGCAACAACAACAACAACAACAGGGGAAGAGGAGGAAAGACAACGTCAGCAGCAGCAACAACAACTACAAACCCCTCCTCTTCAAACTCCTCCTCTAACCCCTCCTCCTCCTCCTCCTCCTCCTCCTCTAACAACAACAGCAGAGGAAGAAAGACAACGCCAACAGCAACAACAACCACACGAACAAACACCTCCTCCTCCTCTCACTCCTCCTCCTCTCACTCCTCCTCCTCTCACTCCTCCTCCTCCTCCTCCTCCTCCTCAGCTCACATGCGGGAGGTAAGAGTCATCACCCAGGTAACCCTTGTGGCCGCAATCTTCGTCCTCTCCAAAGCCCCTGTGCTGATCATCGTATTCAGCCATATCGCCTTCCCAGAACTACACATCGGCGGAGTGTACTGGCGGACGGCTGTAGTGGTCACCACCGCCCGCTGGCTGCTAGAGGTCCTGTGTGCCACGTCCAACATCTACGTCTACTACCACTACAACAGCAAGTACAGGCACATGCTG
>NW_004798167.1:223273-230897 GCF_000002075.1 Aplysia californica
GGAGGAGGAGGAGGAGGAGGAGGAGGAGGAGGATAATAATAATAATGATAAGTCTCTTTCGTAAAAATTGGTCGCTTTTAAGGACAAGCAGGCTAACCCAGATTTTGGGGGTTTCCAGAAATCTTGACCTACACCAAAAGTGGGCATTGCTCTACCTATAGGAGAAGTTTGGTTTCATCGATGTGTGTATATTTGTTTGGCTACAGCGGATTAAAAAAAACTCTCCTTCTCTTTAACAGAAATGAACAAGGGTTCAGAAACTTTGCCTTCGATTTTCTCAAAACAGCATTTTTCGGGATAGCCCCCTTGTGCTTAAAAGTGACCAAATATATTGTGTACCCCCACGTTGTATGTCCCGTGGGCCAGTGGCTGTAAGCGCTTTATCAAAATGTGTCACGACGCGGTAAAATCAGGCGCTCGTCAATTTTTCGGGGCATCGGGAGTTGTTGGTGTCATCTGAAAGCTGATTTATTTGCCTTGCTTCTGATGAATAAATATCCATTTATCTTGAATAGAACTCAAGATTTCTGCGTTTGAAGGAGGCGAGGTCGCCTGGTATCAGCGGTGAAATTAGCGAGATAATAGCAGCCAAAGTTTGGTAACTCCAATAGCTAAAGAGTCTTTGAACACTGAAAAATGACACGTTTTATGCCTTTAACAGTAAGTAAAATTAACATTGAAAGGTGTTTTATACGGACGTAAAAGAGGTTAATCCAAAAAAATAATAATAAACTGGATAAAATTTTCCCAACTGGCGGGGAAAATGCCTGTTTCTCTAATTTCGTTATTTTGACGAGCGCTCATTTCACCACGCTGCCTCACAAATACCTAAAAAATCTGACTCGACTTCTTCGCTGTCAAGCTCCTTAATCTGTCCTCATGGTTTTATGCACCCCGCATAATTTAGCAAATTTGATCATTTTTTGCGTATTTGTTAAGCGTGCTGACAAAATGAGCTACTTCTCGCAATCCACAAATGGAGATGTTTGCCAAATAATGACACTGAGGTCTGATTTATAGATTTTCAATAGATGGGTTGTTTTTTTAAAGTCTACTGTGTCTTTTATTATTCCAAACTTACAAATTGTACAAACTTTACCTATAAAGTTGATGTATCAATTTCAGTTAGGCTAAAATCCGAGAAGTAAATCATTTTGTCAGCATGCCTCACAATATCTCATTGTTTTCCTTTATCATTCTTTGTTGAAATTAAGAGAATCGCATAATTTCAGATTTTTGGGTTCAGTTGAGTTTGCATAATTTCAGATTTTTTGGGTTCAGTTGAGTTTGCATAATTTCAGATTTTCTGGGAGGATAAAAGGACGGGACCAGTCTTACATAGATGAATATACTTGGAATTTTCCTGCGTAAAAAGAATTTCCCTTCTAATTGTGCTACCATTTTGTCTACTAGCGCCCAGCAAAAACTTTTGATACTTTTTTGGTGTTGATTTCCCTAACTGTAATAAAGTTCCTACAACTTTTTCACTGCTTTGTGTGGCCTTGTATGCTAGACTATAATAGGCTACGTATCGGCAATATCCGCTCCTGAATTAAAAAAAAAATATTTAAGGTTTTACGACGCTCGCAACTGCATAAGGTCATATGAGTGCCAAGGGGTGGATATCAACAGAGAAGTTCAAACAGGGAATCGGGCTTACTCTGCTCACCTCTCTAGCTTCAACAGCAACTGCTTTTTCTTTCCTCATCATTACCATCATCATTTTTCCTCTACTTCTTTTGTATGTTTGTCACACTCTTGTGACCCGCTATTTCCGGAGTGCCTTGATAGTCGAAGCAGACTTTGTGCTGTTGAGGCTAGAGAGGTGAGCAGAGTAAGCCTGATTCCTTGTAAGGACTTCTCTGTTGACATCCACCCCTTGGCGCTCACATGACCTTATGCAGTTGCGAGCGTCGTAAAAACTTACTAAAACAAAACTAAACCAGACATTTCTTTCATTTAGGAGGCTGGCTTCCCACCCTGCCTGTCAGGCTCAACCCAAGCAGAAAGGGATTTTTTAAAATCCCAGGAGAAAGACCGAGCTACTGGATAAAAACTTTCTCCCCACTCGGGAATCGAACTTGGGTCTCCTGAGTGCGATAGAGAAGCGCCTAACCACTACTGCTACGTTGGTCAGTTTTAGTTTAAGTAAGAGTTTTACAGCTATAAGTGCCGAAGATTAGAGGTGTTACAAGAGAGTAACAAACACAAAAAAGAAGGAGGAGGGGTAATAAGGACGATAGATGTTTGATAGGAAAGAAGGAGCAAACCACACCAGAGCACCCGTCAACCACCCGCCGATCAAGTGTCATCGTTGTCTGATAATTCCTTTATAGACAGGACAAAAATGTATTTTACGAACGCACCTCGCAAAAAAACAAATAACAAAAACAACCAACAAAAAACAAACAAAGCAACAAACAAACAAACAAGCAAATAAACAAACAAGCAAAATAAAAACCAGGCATCTTCAAAATCAAGAGTGAATTAACATGCAACTGTCAGTGAGCACGCTTTCTTCAGGCGATTTTGTGCGTTTGAGTAACGCGAAGCATTATATGTACATTGACACGATAACGGTCATTTAGTGCTGAGGAAAAGTTAGACAGACAGACAGACAGACAGACAGACAGACAGACAGACAGACAGACAGACAGAGGGAAAGTAAAGAAGTAGGACCTACCAGTGGCACCCTCCAACCACCCACACAGACAGAAACAACAAAGGGAAGGTAAAGAAGTAGGACCTACCAGTGACACCCTCCATCCAACCACCCACATCTTCAGGCGAAAATTACAAAATTGGCTCTCGTGAATGTAAAAAAGATTGATTAATTAACCCTATCCGTACGTCGTGTTTTGCTATCGTATCCATACGACGTGGGGAACTCGGTGCCACCACATACCCTATCCGTACGTCGTGTTTTACTATCGTATGCATACGACGTGGGGAACTCTGCGCCAGCACTTTTCAAAGAGGAAATTTACTCGTTCATCCGATCCGTACGCTTTGCATAGCAGTCTGTCAAAACGACTTTTTGAGAAATACTGAAAGCTTCAAAGAGATCTTCGTACTAGAAGTATTCTAAAATGTGAAGAATACAACCCCGGGGGGTACAAAATGACCCCAGGGCGTACGGATAAGGTTAATGTCCTTCTCTGACCCAGTGGGCCTACCTCTACTTGGTCGATATGGTAACCGAGAAGTTACTAACTTCACGACAAAATTAATAATCGTTTTAGTTTAGCTTTAGTAGAGGTTTTACGGCGCTCGCAACTGCGTAAGGTCATATGAGCGCCAGAAGATTAGAGGTGTTACAAGAGAGTAACAAACATAAAAAAGAAGAAGACGAGATAAGGACGATAGATGTTTGATAGGAAAGAAGAAGCACACCACACCAGAGCACCCGCCAACCACCCACATTAATCATCGATGGAGCGATCCTTATCAGAACAGGGGAAAACATCAAAGACCCAGGTTATTTATTCCCCTCCCCCAAGATAGATCAAATACTGGGAAGAGGATGGATGGTAAGCTGAAACTGACACAGAATGCTGGAGCTTTGAAGGAAAATAATGAAAAGCTTTACAAAAAGGAAATTACTTTGTGTCCTCTAGGCTCTCTGAACTGTCTCGTGAAATGGTCTATTTATAGCGAGTGACGTCAAACAAGACTCGTTATTTGTACGCCACCCAAAAACTATAGATTTATGTTAAAATAATACCCTAGATTGCGCACTCGAACGCTCTAACATAAACTTCCTGTTCACTTTTACAGCGCACCATTTTGTTTGGGGGGTATTTTTTAAAAAATCTTTTTATTTTATTTCATTGTATTTTCATTTATTTTTAATTCTATTTTATTTCATTTTGTAATATTTTATTTTATCAGATTTTTAAAAACATTTATTTTATTTAATTATTTTATTTTTTAAATTATTTTTTTATGGGTGTAGGGGGGGGGGGGGGGGGGGTTAAAGAAAGGTATATCGACACAATAATGGTCATTTAGTGCTGGGGGAAAAGTAAGACAGACAGACAGAAACAAAACAGGAAAGTAAAAAAGTAGGACTCACCAGTGGCACCCTCCAACCACCCTCGAGCACCATTTGAAACAATTCAAAGCAATGAAGAAGGTGGGTAGTTGGTGGGTGCTCTGGTGTGGTTTGCTCCTTCTTTCCTATAAAAAAAATCTATCGTCTCTATCTCCCCTCCTTCTTTTTTATGTTTGTTACTCTCTTGTAACACCTCTAGTCTTCGGCACTTCTATGACCTTATTGTGTTGCAAGTGCCGTAAAACTCTTACTAAAACAAAACAAACAAACCAAAGAAGAAGTAGCGGGGGGGGGGGGGGGGGGGAGGTGCCGCCATAACTCGACTATTGAAACACTGGTGTTCGGTTTTGCCCTTTATTTGCGAACATTGGAAATAGGAGATCGATACTGTTAATAGAAGCGTAGCGTGATACACACATGTTTCCTGAGTCTGGCTGGACAGGACTTCATCTCTTTGTTTGTGCGGAAGATCAAAGTCTGGGCCGGACTACTCCAACCTAGTTTATTGCGGTCTGGGCGTCGTCAGATTTCCTCCATGTCTTTATCCATCAACGTAAAGTTCTCAGAAGACAGTGCCAAGAAAATTGGTTTAAGACCAGCATTTGTGATGAGACACAGAATTATCTTTTTCTTTTCACAAGACCACAATCTGTATTTTAGTTTTAGTTTTAGTAGATTTTTGACGGCGCTCGCAACTGCACAAGGTCATATGAGCGCCAGAAGATTAGATAGAGACTAACATACTGACAAGACCCATTTTCTGGGAGTGTCCGTCGTACTTTTCCGGAAATATTCCGCGACCTCAGTGCTTTCTGGTGCTTTTATCTCCATTTTTTTTAAACAATGAAAATGTGACTTCTTCTTAAGATCACTTTTTGTTATGTTCGGTTTTCACTGATATTTAAAATGGCGATAGGACAAGAAAGCACTGAGGTCGCCATTCCTTTTCCATTTAATCAAAAGGACACAAGAATCATCAATTTCCCGACATGCATTGCACCATAGACTTTGTCTTTTTTTTTTTCTTTTGACGTAACATCCATTTCATGACAATCATCTTACAATTGATTTATTTACATAAACATAATTTGTGGGTGGTTGGCGGGTGCTCTGGTGTGGTTTACTTCTTCTTTCCTATCAAAAATACTATCGTCCTTATCTACCCTTCTTCTTTTTTATGTTTGTTACTCTCTTGTAACACCTCTAATCTTCTGGCGCTCATATGACCTTAGGCCGTTGCGAGCGCCGTAAAACTCTCATAAAACTAAAAAAACATAAATTTCAGGACTTTTAAATGCTAATGTATTTTACAGTTAGTTTATTTTTTTTTAGCACAAGCATCCATTTCAGGACATTTGTTTTACAAGTAATTTATTGACATAAACATCAATTTCAGGAGATTTACATATATTTTACAATTGATTATTTTTACATACAGATTCATTTTAAAATATTTATTTTACAATTGTTAAAATGGTCGATTTTTATGAACATCCATTTGAGGACAGCTATTTAACAGTTGATTGATACGCACAAGCATCCATTCCAGGACATTTACTGAACAGTTGCTCATTGAATACAGACAAAACAGTCGCTTTTAAGGACAAGCGGGCTAACCCAGATTTCGGGGGTTTCCAGAAATCTTGACCTACACCAAAAGTGGGCATTGCCCTACCTATAGGAGAAGTTTGGTTCCATTGGTGTGTATATTTGTTTGGTTATAGAGAAAACTCTCCAGGTCTTTTAAAGAAACTGAACAAGGGGCGATAACTTTACCTTCGATTTTCTCAAAACAGCATTTTCCGGTTAGTCCCCTTGTGCTTAAAAGCGACCAAACATTTCAGAACATAATAATGTATAATGTATACATAATAATATGTTACAATTGCTTATATGGGAAGAGTGCTGACAAAATGAGTAACTTCTCAGATTTTAGCCCAAAGGAAATAGATACATCAAATGTATAGGTTGAATTTTTACAATTTATCAGTATGAAATGATAAAAGACATATTAAACTTGAAGAGAATGGAAATGGTTTAGAATCTACAAATATGATCCTTGTGTTGATTTTTGGCTGATATCTCCATTCATGGATTGCGAGAAGTAACTCATTTCGTTAGCACGCCTCATATATAGCGTATACAATACATTGCAGGAAAGTCTTATCACACAACGTAAAACCGGTTGATCTGAAAGATGCTTCAGCTCAGCTAGTATCATATCGAAGAACGATAAGAAATAATTGAGGTTCGAATCCCAATTTGGGCGTCCACGTATTTTATTTTTTTTTTTTTTATTTGGTTGTTGTTGTAGTGGGGGGGGGGGGGGGGTTTGGGGGGGGGGGTTCTTTTATGGTTGGGGAGGGGGAAGGGGTCGGTGGCACTCTACTGAATCTTACTTTATGTTATTGGAGAAAGACATTAGTCATAGATCTGAATTTTTAAATACCTAAGTGTGCGCTCTCTTGTGAACTGCTATTGTTGTGCTGGACCATCCATGTGTACCCAAACTATCCAGGACTATCCATGTGTACCCAAACTATCCAGGACTATCCATGTGTACCCAAACTATCCAGGACTATCCATGTGTATCCAAACTATCCAGGACTATCCATGTGTATCCAAACTATCCAGGACTATCTACGTGTATCCAAACTATCCAGGACTATCCATGTGTATCCAAATTATCCAGGACTATCCATGTGTATCCAAACTATTACGAATGAGGCGTGCTGACAAAACGAGTTACTTCTAGTAATCCACAAATGGAGAGATTGGCCCAAAATTGACATTAGGGTCAAATTTGTAGATTTTCTATTCATGTCATAATATTCTAAAAGTACAACATGCCTTTTGTTATTTCATACTTATAACTAGTAAAAACTTCACCTATAAGCGTGACGTATCTGTTTCCATAGGGCTCAAATCCGAGAAGTAACTCATTTTGTCAGCATACTTCATCAGAGAAGCAGAAAATCTAGAAATTTTAAAGAAAAAACTAAAAGCATAATTTCGATTTTCACCATATTTCGATTAGACAGAATCCATCCAAGCTGTAGATCGTTGTGAGTTTGTATGTGCGTATGTACGTATGTATGTACGTATGTGTGTACGTGTGTATGTATGTGTGTGTGTGGGTGCGTGCGTGCGTGCGTGTGTGAGTATGTGCATGCACGCGTAAGTAATACTTTGTACCTAGAAAATTGAATTGTAATTCCATAATGTTTCATGTTAAGCGCATGGTACATTGCATGAGTAGATATGCGCTATACAACTGTCCCCGTCGTTTTATGCAAGAAAAATTCTGAAATTATGCAAAGTGGGCCCAAAAATGTGAAATTATGCGATTCTGATTCTAACATAGAATGATAAAGGAAAATAATCAGAAATTATGTTAAAATTGATCAAATTTTGCTAAATTATGCGGGGTGCACAAAACCACGGGGACAGATATAAATGCAATCCATCATAATATTATTATCATCATCATCATCATCATCATCATCATCATCATCATCATCATCATCATCATCATCATCATCATCATCATCATCATCATCATTATTACCA
>NW_004798167.1:231177-232633 GCF_000002075.1 Aplysia californica
AATTATAATAATAATAATAATTATTATTATTATTATTATTATTACTATTATTATCATCATTATTCATACGGTTCCTCTGTTTCTTCCCTCCGAGGAGCAGACGAAGATTTCTCCTCGCCGGAGCAGAAGAACCGGATAACGTTTATGACGTCGGTACCGGACAGAAGTATCGCGTAGACGACCAGTATCGAGATACCGAACCCGCCAATCGTCCGGGCCGATACCCTGTTGTCGTCCGCGGTCTCGATTGTGCGCCGGTAGTTGCTGGTGCTCTTGTAATCGATATAGAGCTGGGCTCGAATCTCCGCCAGCAGGGCTTCGAGCTCCTCCATGGACAGAGTCAGAGAAGTGGGCGTGGTCGGCTCGCAGCTGGTCGCTGATTGGATGTGTCGGCCCGGGTCAAAGGTCTGGGGTCAGATAGACAGATGGATGGATGGATGGATGGATGGGTGGTTGGATGGGTGGGTGGATGGATGGACGGGTTGGTGGGTGGGCGGACGGATGGGTGGATGAATGGATGGATGGATGGATGGGTGGATGGACGGATGGATGGGTGGACGGACGGACGGACGGATGGATGGATGGATGGGTGGATGGATGGATGGATGGATGGATGGATGGACGGATGGATGGGTGGATGGATGGATGGATGGACGGATGTATGGATGGGTGGACGGACGGACGGATGGATGGGTGGATGGGTGGATGAGTGGATGGTCAGATGGTTTTACGGCGCTCGCAACTGCAAAATGTCAAAATATGAGAGCCAATGTGTGTAAAAGACTTCGCCAGACACCATTTTGAAAAGTGACTTATAAAGGAGTCTAGTTTTAGTTTTAGCAAGAGTTTTACGGCACTTGCAACACAATAAGTTCATATAAGTGCCCGAAGATTAGAGGTGTTACAAGAGAGTAACAAACACAAAAAAGAAGGAGGGAAGATAAAGACGATGGATGTTTGGTAGAAAAGAAGAAGTAAAGCACACCAGAGCACCCGCCAACCACCCACTAACGGAGTCTTACACTGCGCAGTTAATTTGGTTTCTTAAAAGAACAAAACAAAAAAAACCCAAATATATTAACAATTTAAAAAAAAATTTTAAATAACAAAAAATATAAAAAAACCAAGAAAGAACGCAGAACAAAAACAAAACAAAAAAAAACAAACCCAAACCAAACTCCTCTACTCACATTGATCCCACTGGTGGTAGAACTACTACTGCTGTTGCTGCTGTTGTTGTTGTTGCTGCTGGTGCTGTTGCTGCTGCTGTTGCCGGGTGTGGAGGTGGTGCTGTCGTCGTCGACGCTGACGCTACCTCCTGCACCAACGCCGGCCGCTTGGCACCACGAGCCTCCAGGGTTCCCATCCACGAGGTAGGCCGGGAAGGCTAGGTCTGGCGAGGACGAGTGACGTAAGGAGCGGAATGGTGTGTCGGTCTGGAAGTAGCAGCCTTTGA